>NW_010291041.1:19222-59018 GCF_000700745.2 Antrostomus carolinensis | reverse complement strand
TGCTGAATATCTATACTGAATGATTAAACAGAGGTATGAAACATATACAGGGCTTTAACTTCTATGTACAGTATTAAATTTGTGGCTTTTCACTTGATTAATGTGGTAGTTGTTTCTTAATTTAATTGGTCCAGTAAGATTAATGGCATTTGTTTTAGATGAGGCTAACTCTTGACGATTTGAATCTGTAGATCCAGAGGCATTACTACATGGGCAACCAGGTTCTGAAGGTCTTTGCAGCAAAAGATGATGAGGTAAGGTGAACTGAAGTCTAATGTGGAAGATCTTTTGCTGTGGAACAGAAAAGAATGATAGTAGCACTTGAAATTGTCCCTTCTTTCTGTGTTAATAACTATTCTTAATGCAGGTACAGAAGTCTTGTTCCATTGCCCATTAGGATGAAAAGAAGTTGGATTAGACCCCAAATGAATATGCTATCTAATGAATAATGAGATACTGGTAAATACTATGTTTGTGCAAGGGCATGGTGAACCTGAAATTGGTACTTAAGTCCATTCTCATGCAGAGCAACAGTGTGCCCTGTCACTGTGTTATTTAGAACAGACCTTCAAATTATTTTAAATATTAGATGTATAAACCTCATGTGTTCCTTTAAGGGTCTGACTTTCCTCCCTTTCTCTCTCTTGTGATGCTTCTGAGAGCTCATCACACTAAGTGGAAAAAGTGGAACATGCTAGATCTAAAGTTTGCTCATCTTTGAATGCATTCACTATCATGATGAGATTTGACCTTTCTGCTTCTTTGTTTTTTGAACATGAAAAATGCCTGTGTTGATGTTGTAGCTGAAATGGATACTGGTCTTGACTAAATCAATGCTGTTGAATTCACTGTGAAGGATGTATTTCAGCACACTAATGAGATCTTGCATGACTCTCTAGACTCTTTTTTTTCTTCCCCAGAATGCAGCAGTTGCTTTTTCTGCCCTTGTTCATGCATTGGATGAGTTGAAAATGGTAGCTATAGTGCGCTATGCTTATGATAGAAGATGCAACCCACAAATTGGGGTAGCTTTTCCATATATTAAGGATGCATACGAGGTAATTTTTCACCTTTACCTTTCTGTAGAGAGCCTTTGTATTGATGCATTACAAATATCAATTAGTAAATAGTCATATCTGAACCATAAGAATTTTCAGTGTTGTGTAATATCAGCAGAAACTAATGTGACTTTTCAGAGTGATTTTAGGAAATAGTATCAAGTCCTAGGAAAAGGAAGTAATAAATACTATTAAGAAAATTCTTATTCACATAGAAAAAATATGTGGGAAAACAATGCCATATGTTTCTATTAGTATCCTCTGTATTACAGATTTAAATAATACTGATTTTTATTTCAATAACATAGTAATAATTTCATTTTGTTAACTTGGAAATCTTAAATTTTTTGTATCTAGAAACAGTGTAATCACATACTTAAGTAATAAGTTACCACTTCTTTCTTACTGTGTAACTACCTAGCTCTCTGCATACAAATCCAAAGTTGCACTGGATTCTTTCATTTTATTAAACTGTGGATTTATCTCCAGGTTGCTTGGTAGTGCAAAATTTGAATTTGATCGCTGGCGTGGCATTCCAAGCGTGTCCAACTACACTGTTGTTATTAGGTTTCCAAGTCAGCTGGAACTGAGAGGAGGAGCACACAGCATTTAAAGCTGTTAAAATTCATATGGAGATTTAGGAAGACGGTAGTATATTTATTTACTTGAAAAGGTTATTTTAAAAAGCAGGAGAAAAAAATGACGTCTGTTTCTTAGGAAAAGAAAAAAAGGAAAGTTCTATACACAGCAGAATAATTTTAAAAATATTTTTAAAAAAAATTCTTAAGAGACCCAGAAGCAACACAGTGTGTCAGAACTTTTTCAGCATATGTTTCTACTGATCTTACTTACAAGAGACTATTGAAAGAGCTAAATATGTATAGCATGGCAAAGCAGTGACGAAGGTGGGGGCGGACATAACAGTCTTCAGACTTTTGAAGGGTATAAACATAAAGGATGGAAAGGAATTACTTAGAGTGATATGAAGTGGAGGAGGTATTTGAATAAAGAAGAAATTAGGCTGAGAATATTAGAAAAACAAGACCAACTTTTGAATTTGAAGCACAGTAAGCTGTGATAAAACCTCCCAAAGTGCCAATGTATGAGGCATTTAAAGCTTGGCTGGCTGGAACTCGGCACAAGAAAGGATCAGATGAGCTGGGAGGTCTTTATCCTACCAGTAGGAAAATAAGGAGTGCAGCTATTGCTGTATTTTAACATAATGCTCTGTTTTATTCTGCTTAAAACCTTGTTGCTCTGTAAATATTTTAAGTATTTTGATACACACAGGTATTAGATCTTTGGATTTTTCTTAGGTTTATATTGCCCTGATAGGGCACTTTGGCTTTGGCATACTTTAGGTTTTTTAATCTGGGCTCAGTTGTTTCTTTCTTCTTTTGCCTTGTTCAGTGTCTCATCTATGTGCAACTACCCTACATGGAAGACTTAAGACAGTACATATTTTCATCCTTGAAAAACAATAAAAAATGTATTCCTACAGGTAAGATTGTCCTTTGCTGGGAAACTGGACACAGTAACCTACTTGTCTTCCTTGAAGACACTCTAAAAGACCTAGAATATTTGGCTTTCCAATGAAAACACAAGCTTTGTCATTATTTTGGCTTAGGAAAAAAGCCTCAGCCCTTTTGGAATACATTATGGTGATGTCATCTTGAACAGTTGCAGGCTGAGCAGACTTGAGGTTTGCAGGCAGTCTTTTAAAATTGTCCTGTTAAATGACTTCTGGCTCGGGTTATGGGATTATTAGTCTCATAGGATCTCTGTGATTGACATCTAACATTTAGTCCTCCATATCCTTTGATCTTTGAACTCATTTGTTAGGCTAAATGGCCAAACCTTGTGGGAGCTACAATATCCAATTAACTAGCTAGAATTAGAATAGTGGCATCAGCTCCACTCATACAAAGCTGGTCCTGTAGCTAGTTGCAGTATGGCCTGTTAATAAAAAGTACAAAGGCAAAGACTCTATTAGACTGCATTTTCTGTGGTGTGTTTTTTAAAGTATGCACTTACTGGTGTCCAGATTCAGATGGAGGGCCTCTTTGGAAAGCTATAGAACATGCAGCCATACAAAGCTTGACTCACTGTTCTGAGAATTTTGCACAGCAATGAGTGTAAATGGATGTAGTTTAAAATCCACTCCCACTTCTTTAATGTGTTATGAGATCCATTGAATGGACGTCTGCACATCAGGCTATATAAAGCACGCTGGGTTGTTTCTGAAACAGTTTCTATTTTCTTGCCCATAACCAGCAGTTTGAGAACAAATTTAAAACTTGTCTTACCAAAGCAATTGTTGACTATTGTGAAATGTGTTAATTTGCAATCATAACTTCTAAAATTTATATTACACTATTTAGTTTTTCACACCAACTGTTCTCCTTATTTTCCAAGTGGCCTATAAACCTTCTGTTGCAAATAAAAACATCTTGAAAAAGAAGAAAAATGGAAGCAGAAAGGCAGCAATAATTGAGGTCCTGAGGGAGGGGGGGGGGGAAGGGCTTTATGGCTTTACATTGTAGTCCTTAGGTAAAGCAGGGGTTTTATTACTTTGTCCATTATCTGTATTCTTTATTGGCACGTCTATATCTACAGTGTGTTCTGTGGCATGTAATGACTTGGTCAAAATCTCACATTGTTGAAGTGAATCTTCATTTATAAATTGTTTCAAAAAATGCATCCATCTGCAAGTGTATTTAATTTTTCTTTGTATGTAATTGCTGCCTTAGCGGATCAGTTATCTGCTGTTGACTCTTTGATTGATTCTATGAATTTGGTCTATGAAGATGATGATGGAGAAACTTTTGAGGACCTGTTTAAGCCCAGCAAAATTCCAAACCCTCTTTTTCAGAGGTTATATCAGGTGAGATGAACTATATCACATTTTTTAAAAACAACTTTTTTAACGACTTTTCACCTTTCTGTCATTCTCTAGTTCATATTGGAAATATCTGCATTGTGAAGGTGGGAATATATATTCTTTTGCATTTAAGTGTGGAGTAGCCAGTAACTTCTATATTGTCCTTGACATAGATTTTATTATTAAAATTTCCAGTTTCCAGGAAACAAGGGAAATTACACATGTGCTGAGGTGTCTGCAACAGCATCAGTGGTATTCACAAGCACCCAGACTAAACAAGTTAAGACTTGCTCGGATATCTCAACACTGTATTGCTGTGATCATGGTGCGGTCATAGACTCAGTCTTCAGCTTCTGGGCAAAGAGAGAAATTGACAGAAAATCAGAGGTCTCTTTTGCTCCTCATTCTGTCTCCCATCAAATCTTGAGCAGAGTCACTTTTCTGTGCATTGTTGTATCTCGCAATGGTTCCAAAACAGATGACTCTGAGGTGAACTTGATCAGTAGTAAATCATAGAATCATAGAATGGTTTGGGTTGGAAGGGACCTTAAAGATCATCTGGTTCCAGCCCTGCTGCCATGAGTAGGGATGCCTTCCACTAGACCAGGTCGCTCAAAGCCTCATCCACCCTGGCCTTGAACACTTCCAGGGAGGGGACATCCACAGCTTTTCTGGGCAACCTCTTCCAGTGTCTGACCACCCTCACAGGAAAGAATGTTTCTAATATCTTATCTAAATCTACCCTCTTCCAATTTAAAGCCATTACCCTTCATTCTATCACTACCTGCCCTTGTAAAAGGTCCCTCTCCAGCTTTCTTGTAGCCACCCTTCAGGTACTGGAAGGCTGCTATAAGGTGGTTAACATTGTTGATGTTTAAAATATTCCACTTGGGTGTCTGAGCTGATGCATTTTACGGGCAAGCAGAACAGTTCACACTTCTTGAAGTTACTGTATCAAGCTGTCTACATATTGTTTTATATTCCTTTCATATAATGAAGATTTCCATTGCAACTGTGAGGATGAAAGACTTAATTATACACTGGAATTCAAGTGTTCAAAGAAATGACACAGCGTATTCAAAAATAAGGAAAATTATGATGCAACTTATGCAGCTGTAGAATTGTGTTGTGTACAGAGCCATGGAGATATACTGAGTGCATGACTCCACTCTGAAAATTGACCAAAAATGTTATTGCAACCATATTCATCATATCTCAACAATTCCAAATGAATTCTTTTCAGTTTACAAGTACGAATGCAGTGCTTTTTTAAATTAAGAAAACTTGCCCTAGCTTCCAAAGGCCATGCTGCCTCAGCTTTGTAAAAAGAAGCAAAGGATCTGAAGGTCGTATGGACATGTAAGCCCACTGTCTTCAAATCCTACTCTGATTGACACCTGAAGAGCTCAGTGTTCCCTTCAAATTCTGCCAGTCATATTGACAAGACAGTGTGTAACTGAATGCAAGATTTGGTCAGTAGAAGGTTATGGCTGGGCAACAGCTTAAAATGGATTGACCTCTGCTTGGCTCATGTTTTAGGAGGGGTTATAAAGCTTGGGTGTTACAAAACAGATACATTTTTTTCTTGTAATTGAAACACATAGATGATAGAATTTCCTCTATTATATCGCTAGATACACATTTGCATTTTTTTTTGTTCCATGGATGTCACCTGTCAATGAAAGATGTTTCTTTAGGTGTGCCATTTGACTTCTGAAGCAGTCTGATGGTGGTGTCCTAGCAGTTAAGTGCTGCTCGTAGAGGGTAACTGTGTAACTTGCCAGTTTCCTTAGATGATAATAGGATTTTGTAAGGGTGAATGCTACTGGTAGAAAAAGCATTTATTGACTCCTTCAGTGCATTAGGTAATATACAGTTCCTGTCCACAATGCTTGCTGGTAATAAAGCCCTCAATTGCCAGTCTTCTTAGTGCCTTCTTTCACCCGTGCACAGCCCCATTTTTTTTGTCTTGGTTACAAAACACCTATTAATCTGTGTAAGTTGTGAAAAAATTGTTCTCTCTTTTGCTGCAAACATGTTCCAGATTCCTAATATTTTGGTCTTGGACCAAGTAGCACTGCTGTTTCCTTAAGAATTATGAATTAAAATTATACATCATCTTTTGAATGGAGCCAGTAAATTGATTGGGCTGAACAGAACCTATAGATGGTTTTAGAAAAATAACTCTGAAGAAAGAATTAACTCCCTCTTGTCTCATGAAGATATTTGGGATGATAAGTGATAAAAGCCAGAATTTAAACAGAAGCATCAAGCTAAATTATATCTCTGGAAGTAGTGGTAGGCATCTGGAGTGGGAGATGAGGAATATCCTATATCCAGAGTTTCAACTTTTATTCCTTGCTTCCAGAAAAGCCTAAACAAACTTAATTAGGTGAGAAGCCCACTTCATTATGTCTGTTAACCAGTATCTTAGCATGACCCCTCTTCCTGAAAGCTGGCTACATCTCTAGGCTGGAAATGTAAGGAAATTAAGAACAAGGAGGAGCTAGTACATTGCCATCAATAGAATGGTGAGTCTGAAAGTCAGTGGCAGCACGAGTTGTCTTCTGGCTGGTGAAAGTAGGGGTGGTTCTTGCTGGGCACAGAAGGAAGAGGAAGCAAGATTAAAAGGGACTCTTTGGGATTAGAAACTTCAACTTAGATCTGTTCAACTTCATCTCCATTTAGCACCTGAGTTTTAATGGTACCTGCCATCTCAGGTTTTAGAGGTTATCACCTACTTTAAAAACAGGAACAAGTGGAGGGTGTGGCTACTCAGTCTGTTCAGCTCTTGCAGCTGCACACATAGAGATTTCGGATGCAAAAGCCTGAAAAACACATTCACAACAGGGAACTTAGTTTTTTTTTGCTTTGTGAGTTTAATTCCATCCTCTAATGTTATTTTAATATTGTTTTTTGTATCACAAGAAACATTACTGCAGCTTCCAGCAACATTTTTTTTACTCTCTTTCAAAATAATTATGCCTTAAATCATTACAAGTGTTTCCAAATCAGTAGCCTTGTATGACTGCCTCCTTTTGAAAGTATGCTCTAATATGGATTGGAATCTTAATGGCAGCATGAAATATCAGTATTGATGTGTAGCATATGGTCTGGATTTTCTTTATTGGCAGCTTTTCATCATGAATAGAGGGATTTTTTTGTTTGCTTTGGTTTTGTATTTTAAATTAATGTCATGTCTGACAGCCAACAGGGGAGCAAATCTCTGCTGTCTTCCTGGTTTACTGAATAGTTACCTTCACAGTTGTGTCTAATTCACCCAGAACAATGGGCTTGGAAACATTATTCTCCTATGTACATCATATGTTTTTATGTAAATATGTGCATGCACTGGTGTCTGTGTGTATATATGCACATACACTTACATCTCTACTGCTGCCCCGCTCTTCACAACATTCAGGAGATACTACTTTGTTTTTAAAATTCACGGTGGAATTCCTGTAGCCTGCCTCATTAACCTCATCTTTCTCCCCCTACTTGGTTCTGTGACTATGTGCACTGTCTTTATACTTTGGTGAAAAAGCCTTCTCCTCTGCAGCTCTTACCATCTGTTCCCACTTTGATGTACATCTGTCAGGCCCCTTCATTCCCTCACTCTTTTCAAAGCTAATGTGTAAACGTACCTATATTCTGTGCCTCACCTGTGCACATTTAACTTCTCTCTTTCCATTTGCTCTTAAACTGATGAATATGTCTCTTGTATGCATACTGAGTTCTGTTGACCAAGAAGAAATATTTTCTTTGAGGGAAAATAAACTGTGACAATAACTGTAATACGTTACTGGAGTATAGATATTGTTACCTAATTTTGCAATGTATAGAAATCTCTCTCATGTGACTGTTTTATATAGAACTGCATTTTAAAGGTAAAATGAAGTTAAAAAGCTGAATAGATACAGATCATGGTTTAATTCTTGGGATTTTCCTAATAATTTTCATAGCATCCATTCTAGTGAGTGTGGGAGCATTCATCTGTGTCAGTATTCTTGTTTAATATCATTATTAATCTCCTTAAACAGCTGATCATATGACTTTCAATCCACTTGTGAGCTGGAATATTTGTTAGCAATAAGAAGGTAGTTTCTTCAATATGGAGGGTACTCTGCATGTACCATATGAGGTCAAGCATACAGGCATTATATTAAAAGCACATAAACTAAAAGTTTTTCTTTCCTGAAATTGTTTCTTGCAGTGTTTGCAGCATAAGGCTTTTCACCCCAATGAGCCATTGCCACCAATTGAACAGCACCTTTTAGAGATGCTAGACATGCCCCGTGTGGTAAAAGAAAGGTGTCAGGCTCCGCTTGAAAAAGTGAAAGCACTTTTCCCCCTAAAGGAAGTTGGCAAGAAAAAAGAAGAGAAGACTGCTCAAGACATATTCAAAGACAAGTACGTTGGAGATGTATCGTGGATTTTTTTGAAACTTTTTTTAAAACTTCACATTATTTTAATTGGATGAAGCTGGCTCAGAGTCTTTTGAACATAAGATCAATCCGTTATATGCTATAAAAAATACTGGTGGGTGGGGAATATTGTGGTACCACAGTATGTTTGGGCTATTTAGTGAATAGTGGTGGTCTTCCTGTTATGGGGCAAGATGTAGCAGGAACCAGCCTGTAGCTTCCTTATATCTGTGTTTGTTGTCACAGAATCCATCAAGTTGGAAAGGACCTCAGGAGGTTTTTTGTTCAACCTCTGTTCAAAGTAGGGTCACCTATGAGATCTAAACAGGTAACTCAGGGATTTACCCAGTCTGGTCTTGAAAATATCCAGGGATGGAGACTGCACATTCTCTCTGGGCAACCTGTTGCACTGCTTACTGTTTCCTGGTCAAACAGTTTGTCCTACTGGTAGTTATAAAATAGTTCCAATAAGAATAACAGAGTCTAATTTAGTTTAGAATAAATGCTGTGGATCTTTAAATTAACTGCAAAGATGAGTCTTCCTTCTCAGAACGCTTGATTTAGGTTGTTCTATAGCTTTCATTTTGAATTTCAAATCACAAGAAAAGCAACTTCATTATTATCTGCTGTGCAATAAATGTGAATGTCTTGAAAAATCAAACTGTTACAGATTCTTCCTGGAACATGTATTACCTGAGCAGTTTTTAAGATAATTTTTTGTTTGTTTGTTTTTACATATATTGTATTTACTTTATTTGTGTTGCAAATATGAATAATGAAAACTTAATTGCTACTGCATTGGTACTGTCACTCCAGCCACAAGTCAGTTTACTCAAACAAAATCTGCTTCTTAGACCTTTTCTTATTGAATGCCTGTAATACAACTAGTGGATCCCCTGGGATGTTGGATAGTTCTCAGTTAGCTCCTTCTTCCCTTTTGCCATTTTTAACTCAGTCCTTTCAGTGCTAGGAACAACATCTTTGAGCCATTTTGAAGCCTTGCTTAGCTGAGCTGTCGTATATCCTTTACCTTGGGTTGGCTAGAGCCCCCTCAGCATGTTATCTTTGGGAAGACATGACATAGAACTTCTCACGTTACTGCTCTGGAATAAATGCCACATTTCTGTGTGTAGACTGGGAAGGACCTTGCATTTTATTTTGTTCATTGCTGTGTGTGCCTGTCTTGCCTTGGTGTGTCTGTGAATTCATATCGATTAAGTTCTCTTGTCCTTGCTCTGTGCCCCAGTTTGTGTGTGTGTACATAGATACACTTATATGTGTATTTTAAAAATTGATAGAACCAGTTGGTTTTTTTTGTTTTTTTGTTTTTTTAAAAGCAAAACTAGGGTTCAAATAAGCTACGGAGAGAATTTAAACAAAAAACAGTGACCCATTACTGGTAGTTGCTTAAATATATATGGCCCCAAAGGCATTAATTTGATAAGCAAGAAGGAAGGCTATTTTGTTTAAAAACTGGTTTCCTTCAGAGGGGTGATGAAAGCAGCTATAAAAATAATTGAGGTAGAAATTGGTGTAGGGCATTAAAATTATTTTTAAAAAATCTCTAGGGGAGGCAAAAGGGTGCAGACTTAACTTTGCAAAGACGAATGAACAGTAATAGGATTAAAAAGTATGAAAAAAACTGGTATTGCTGTAGTAATGAATGGGAACAGTGGTGTTGCCAGTACTACAACAGAAGTGTTAACTTTGTGTCTTTGTTCTGTGTTGGGAGAAAGCTGAATGATATAATGAAATCACTTGATAACGTGCATCACTCTGCAACAATGACCGAGGAGAACGTTAAACACCCAGTAATAATGAACTTATTAAACCCATCAGATCTAGATAATTTGCACTAAAGTGTTTTGAAAAAGTTGGCTAGAAGCTCTCTTGACCATTATTTTTCTAAAGCTGATTTGTGTCTCCTGTCATCATACTGACCTGATTAATCTCTGCTTAATTTTTAAGGTCTAATGAGATTAAGGCAGAATAATGGAGGCATGATATCTTAATACAGATTTTAATACTCTGCATTCATTTGTTTCACTTTTGCTAAGCTCTCTGTAGTTTGAAAATCCAGTAAAATAGAAAGCATTTCACTTTTTCCTTAGGTTGGCTTTGGAGATGCTGTTACCTAATCCAGCTTTGCAGTATGTGAGAGGCTTCTATATAAATGTAGAAGTGGGCGTTTTAAATTAATCTTGTATTTTATTAATTTTTCTCAAATAGTAGTTGCACGTTTTACAGTTTAAAAATACTTCTAATCAGTGCATTAGCAGTAACAGATTCTAAATGTCAGATCCTTGGCTTGTATAAATGGATATGGATTCATTAGTTTCTGCTGTACTGCACTGATTAATGACAGCTATAGATTTGGTCCTAGGCAGTTAAATGCAGCATCATCATTTATGTTCTCCTCCTTCCTCCAATCCTAAAGCATTTTGAATCAGTAAAAGTAATGCAGGAAGAAAAAGATTTTGAGACATTGAAATTGAGTGGAAAACACCTTCAGGGAAAAATATTCTAAAATAGAATTTTCATTGTTCTTTGCATCTTTTATCAAACCATATCAATATACAAGAATTTTGGTTCAAGTAGAAGTTCTAAACTCACTGGTGTTAGGTAAGTATCAGTTTCTCCATTTTACAGACAGGCATATCTCCTGTCTAAAACAATCAAGCAACATTTTCAAGGTCAGGCAGAAAGTCAGCAGAGTTGAGAATGAAGCAAGGTATCCTGTCCTTGTCCTGAGGCATAACCAAAGTCATCATTTCTCCTAGAGCGATAAGTAAGATGTTGGATGACAGGAGTTACTGAGGAGGAGGGATTTCATTTTGGTACTGACAAAATTAAGTAAAGAACAGAGAAGACTACTGAAACAAAGTGGGAGAGACACTGATTGTAAAGTAGGGGATGAGTGTGCTGTAGAAACTAAAAAGGGAGACTGTACAAGTTCTTTCTAATAGTTGATTGTTTCTGTAACGTGCAATGCAATCTTTAGAATCAGTTCTAACCTTGTAGAATGCAAAATGGCACCTAGTCCAGCATCTCTGGCTTGGTACCTGCATCGTCAAGCTGTTTCTTCTTTTCACTGCAGTAGCAGAGATTTAAGAAAAACTTCTCATTTTATTTTTTGATTCCTTGAACGCAAATACTGCTGTTTAGATTGCTGAGTAGCTTTCAGTCATTCTTAAACTGAAATTTAAGAATTTTAATTTAACTTACTGATTCTTCCATGTCAGTAGCCTGTCACATTAAGGGACACAGAACACAGTGTCTGATTTTCTTCCCCTTTTGTAATTGGTTGGATTTTCTTCTATTGCCAAGATGTGCTGTAAAGTTTGGCATGTTAGGTGTTACAATTAAGTTCCTGGTTTGAATGTACACCTTGGTATATGTTAAAAAAAAAAAAAAAGCAAAGGTAGAAAGTAGTCTAAAATCACAATTAGCTTTTTAAAAATTACAAATAGTCTTTTGAAAGCATTATGAGATGTAGCTTTAAATGTCCTAAGAGATTTCTTACATACTTAATTGAGATTTGTCTAGCAGCTTTTGACTGCTGTAAGTGGAATTTTATAAAGGTCTTGTGTGCTGATGGAGAATATGGGTCATAATTCAAAAATCGCTGTGTAAACAGATTTGTAGTAGCTATCAATTCCAAGAGAGGAACTAGCAGGTGATTTTTGAAAAGTAAATAGATTTCTTACTTAAATGTTAAGTTTTGTTGCTCTTTCATGTTTGACAAGATTTGATTAGAATATCAGGTGTCATATAATATACTGTAAATCATATACTGTAAATTATCACGGTTAACTCAATGTGTAGGTTCCAAATAAAATGACTGTAGATATTACATATTTATAAAGGTGGAGAAGATGCATATGAGTAAATTCACTCCTCAGATAAGCACAAATAGTCTCGCATCTTCAACAAGCAATGCCATTGCTGTATGCTAAGACTGATCTCTATTTCTGCTGTCTGCTTTGTGCAGCCTATGGGAAAAATGAGGCATAGTTTAGTGTTAATTTGGGAGCAGCTGTATACTGAAGTTTTGTCCAACATTCAGTGTTCATTTCATTAATTTACTGACTTTTCGTTAGTAGGCGGAACAGTTTACTTTAAGTGTTTATATACATTTCTGTCCTCCTTATTTACAGCAGTGAAGATGGACCCAACCCTAAGAAACCAGCATTTGAAGATGAGGAAGGTAGCTTTAGCATCATGAAACTTGCTGAAGGCAATGTCACCTCTGTAAGCATATTTTTACAAATCTGATTATTAAAGGGAAGATTAATTTATCTAAGTATATTATAATAAATATACAGAATTCCTGATAAAAGGACAATTTTTAGCTGAAACATGACTGAAATATTGTCTGCTTTTAGATTTTAGACTGTTTGCTAGAGATTTCAAAGACAACTTCCTCTGCCCTTGGTTGTATGTTAGCACAAGTTTCCATCAGTCTTGCATATTTTTTGACAAAATACTCCCCTGGTGTCTAGAAATCTCAAGGGCAAACATGAGGATCTGAAGAAAACAGAATCTCAGATTTGGGGTTCAGTGGTTGAATTTATTCTTACTCTCTTTCATATCATCTGCAACATAGAAGTTGCCTCTGTGTATTTAATCAAAGTCATTGCTGTGAATTTTAGACACTGTTCTCTGCGTTGGTTGGGGTTCTAAATCACAAATTTGGCTTCATCTTGCTGATAGGTTAAACATGTAACTTAATTCCAATTATTGTGTACCTGGGGGTAGCTGAAGCCTGTATCATAACTGTGCACCTTTTTCAAATTACAGGAAAAAAGGTGATTTAATATTAATTGAAATAACTTAATTTGTTTTCAAACTACCCTTTAAGGTTGTTTTTTAAAATGCATGATTGAGATTTTTATAAAGATCTAAAATCTAAAAAATTTTTAATATTTTGTACTCCTAATATACACTTTTGATTTTTCCTGAAAAGTGGCATTGCCAGATTTAAAAGAAACATCAAGACACCAAGCAAGCTTATTGAAAGACTGAATAATTATTTTGACAGCAAAGCATAGAATTTTCAAATCAACTTATGAGAATTTTGATTCCTGAAAGGAAATGTTAAGCAATGTATTTTTTTTTTTCCCCCCTGAAGTTATTGCATCCATTTTTCAGTAGATGTTTGTTTATATTTGACCTGGTTTTGGTTCTTTTGTAAGGTGTCTGCACTTCTATTTAGAGCTTTAGCTTTGAGATGTTAGACTGAGCCAGAAACGGTAGATGAATTGAGTGCAAGCTTTTAATTTTCAGCTTCCTACTGGAGTGGCAAACCAGTGGCTCTGTACCCACATATCTGGGAGCTCCCATTCCTCATTAAGCATCTGTCAAGATTAGTGAGAGGTCTGTGGTACAGAAAGTCTCAAAGCTGGACTAGTAGATAGCCTGAATTACTGTGCTTCTGACCTCTAAACCCCAGAGAATATGGTTGGCTTATAACAGTGTAGCTCACATAGTAAGTTTAAGTTCATCTTGCTCATGTCATGACTAACCTTTGCTGGGAGTACTGCATGTTAACACACACTGTAATACTTTCATTTTATGATTCTGCATGGAGAGAGTTGTAGTGCTTCTGTTTCCTTATTAAAATAAGCAGAAATTTAAAGATTCTTGTTGCCTTACAAGAAGAAAGAGATGGATATTTGCAGACAGTTGTATCATTTTTGGGCCTTTTTTAGGTTGGCAGTGTTAACCCTGCAGAAGATTTCCGAATTCTGGTGAGGCAGAAAAATGCTGACTTCAAAGACGGTAAATGACTTTTATCTATCTTAATTATATTTAGGGTTAAGTAATGCAATCCATTTGTCTAATCATAAGTTTCTGGTGCTATGTGAGATGCTCTGGAGTTTACTGCTTAGCTTCTAGTGCCACTTGGCAAAGAAAGGTGTCACTCGTAATTCCCATGTCAGTATTTGCCTTCCCAATTGGAAAGTCTGATACTCGTGTTTGTGTAAGATGGCAGTAGACAGCTACACTGAGGCATCTGAGCAAGTCCTCAGGTGTTTCTAACATAACATCCCTTGGTACTGACGGACTGCCTCATTCAAACTCGGTATCAGCTTCTCATCTGCCTTCACGGGATCTTTCTGGCTTGAAGTGGAGAGCTGTTGGCTGCATGCATTGTGATAAACCTTTCTTCTTCTACCTACTTTGTTCTATGAAGAAGTAAGAGTCTGATGCCTGAGATTTAAATCTACATGCAAAGATCATTTCTTCTTGTTGTGAGCAAAAGAAAGCATGGGTGAATTTAGGATTTAATAAGCAGGTAGTATGTGATTCTTAAAGGTGAAAGCAGCATCTCTGTGCACTGAATCTATTCTCAGTGCACAGCAAGACAGGGTTTTGATGCAGAAGTGAGGAAGAATACAAAGCACAGGTCAGCCACTGTCTTGCGTGCCCTAAGTCTGAAAATACAAAGAAATTATCATTTGTTTGTATGGTATTTTCCTACAGGAAAAGGTATACAGAGTTGTATGTGATCCAAAGGTATACAGAGTTATGTGTGATCCAAAGGTATACAGAGTTATGTGTGGTCCAAAGGTATACAGAGTTATGTGTGATCCAAAGGTATACAGAGTTATGTGTGGTCCAAAGGTATCCTAAAAAGAATGCACAAGATGGATGGGGTCCTTTTTTCTTTTGAAGGATGATTTGAAGGTTGTGTCAAGAAAAACCTCATCTGACAAATAGCAACTAATGTAGCATTTCTTTTCAAAGAAAAAAAATTGCAGAGGTGCCGAGTATTTCAACAAGGCCTTTGGTCATAGTTTGAGGAGGGTTTTGAGTAGTATATTTATTTGTGATATGGTCTGTTAAAGCCTACATAGCTATTTCTCTCCAGAATTTCCAGACCTAAAAGCCTATAAGCTTTTTACTTGGGTTTTGCATTAGATCCAGAAGTTTATTGAAAAAAAATATTTGGAATTATGTTCTCAAATCTCAGATATATTAAGATACAGTAAAAAAAGCATTGTATGTTATATTAGAATATAGAAGCTGCAAAACAGTTGACTACTTTGTTACAGTAATTAATTTTATAATGTAGGAAAGCTTTAAGGCAGAAATAAGTATAGTGATTATCCTTGAAAATGGTTTAACTAAAGGGTGCTTAAATATGTCCACCTGGTAGCTGTGCTGGAGATAACTGTGATACACATTTAGATGGCTTCTGAAATTTTGAGCAATCTGCTTTTATTTTACCTGCGATCTACTATGTAGTTAGAATGTAGTGCAGTCACCCATTTAAAGGAGAGATAGAAGCCACTGTAAATAAAAACATGCTCTGCATATTATTTTTTTGTTCTGCATAATCCTTTTTCTGCTTCAGAGCCTTTTAGGTAGCTTAATACATAAGCCATTACAGGCATGTTTTTAAAGGCTTGCTGTATTGCATTCTGGTTATGTAAATAGTAAATTCTGCCTTAAAACTATTCAGTAGTTCTAAGGAGTTCTTTTAGTATAATTTTATGTCATGTTTAGTGATTAAACTTTTTTTTCTCTACTAGAATATGTGAAATGTAAAATGTCTTTGTAGGAAAGGATAATCTGTGGCATTTAAATAGTTTATTGGAAAAAAACCCCAAAACAATTGCATTATATGTGTCAGGATGCAGACAGGAGAACTATTAGGTTGCATCCTGTTTTGCTTCTTTCTTGTATAAAAATAGCATCCAGTGCAGTCTTCCAAACTGAATAGAGCCTACATTCTCTTTTTTAAAAAAGGCAGCAATTCCTTCTTCCTCCTTTCCCCCACAAAATAGGGAGGAGAAAGGACTTTCAACAGTTTGCTTGGGGGTGAATTTTTTTGGTAGAGAAGTTGTAGCAATAGGAAGAGTTGTACTTTAATTACTAACAGTACAGTGGCTTTTTAATTAAGCTGCAGATCAATGGCACACATCCTCTTCAGTCCACAGCAAGTCTCTCACCAAAAATAAAGTTATCAAGCCCCAAATTTGGCAAGGAAAAATTTGATTTTAAAATTTTTTTTAAACAGCCTGTAGGAAGTCCTGATGGTATATTTATCATTGAAAATGAGTACCAGTGCATCTCCTGCAGTGGCCTCATTGGGATTTGATGATCAACGTTTCTACCATTCATAGGAGAAGCCTATGTGCAAGTTAGCCCATGTCTGAATCCTGGGTCCCACAGCAGAACAGAGCAGGAGAAAAGATGCATTTGCTGGTAGTGAGAACTGGGTCACTAATGTGTAAATACTTTTTTTTAATCTAGAGGTTTTCTGGTTTGCATTCACGGCTAGAGAGATGTCATAGATGTCATTTTATGCAGGTCATTTTTTGAGCAGTTTACAACTGCATGATCATCACTAAAAGCAGTCTTCTGATAACAGCTTCTGACATTTTTGTCAATGAATGCAAATAAAATAGATCAGTTTGTGTAAGTGGAATCTAATCATTACTCCCAAGGGTATACAATGAGTTTCTTCATTGCTGTGGCTGCAAAGAAGAATCTCTAATATAGTGAGTACTTGCCATCTTTGTAATGCCAAAGGAGTAGCCACATGACTACCAGTTCATCCTGTTTGGCTATGTACAGGTTGCCATCCATGTCTGCACTGCTGGAGAGCAGAAGGTGTCTGATACGGGGTGTTGTATTTTCATACACTTCTGTAGAAGATGGGTGGTAAAAAGATACTGACACATGCATAGTATTTTCTTTGATTTGTAAATTTTCTGTGCGAGTTTATAGGCCAGATTTCATTGCATCTTACAGGACTCCTGTCTGAGAACTTGGTGTCTAAAATCCTGTAGCTGAAAGGGCTTTTTTTATTTTACTGATTGTCACTGAAGAGAGAAATGTGCAGTGACAACTGCACAGCTTATGGACACAAGAAAAAATGTCCAGAGACAAATTGTACCAAACACTCATTTTTATGTTTATAGCAAGTTTTTTGATATTTTTATTTCTAGACATTTCTAGAAAAGTAAAGTTTTACAAGTAAAGTTTGTTTTGTTTTTTTTTAGTAAAGTAGAGTCAGTAATTGCATGTGTAGATTTCAGCAAATACTCTGTTGTGCCTGAGGCTTGCCACCTTTGCCATGGCATGTGGATAGCTTCCTAAGTAAAACATAAAACACTGATTTTGCACTGGATGCTTTTTACACATAAAAGAATTGTGTGTAGGAGATTTGCAATGGGAATTTATTAGACAATTGCAACAAGGATGATATTTTATTGCAAGATTTTCTGTAGAAATGTATATAGTTAACTACCTTTATAGACCTAAGATAATTAAAAAAAAACCCCTAGTATTTACTTTCACTTTTTGTTGGCATTTGTCTTTGCAGTTTGTCTGCATTTTTATCTTACTGGATGTTTTTGTGTGTTTTGGAGACTATTCATGCTCTACTGCTAGGTAGGCCAAATGCAATGAATGATTTAATGAAAATGATTCAGTCATTGGAAGAGTATTTGCAAACCAAATACTTGAGTATATAAAATCACTTTGAAGTTTCCTGTATGTCTGCTTCACAGAGAAAACAAAGCCAGGTTAGTCTTTGAAGGGCAGAGCAATCGGGTGTGTGTGATGCAAAGCTCTCAGTTGCAACAAACAGAATTTGGATTAGATGTTACTGCGAGGAGGGGGGAGAAATCACAATTATGGTAATCAAACACAGAAAGAGGGGCCCAGAGAACTTGGAGACTCCTCATCTTTGGAGCTACTTGGACCTCAAGTCAGTGGAGCATTGAACCACCTGATCCAGTGTGACCTTGGTTTGAGCAGGGATGTGGACTGGATGTCCTTCGGACATTCACTCTAAATTCGTTCTCATCCATACCCACAGACCATTTAGAGAGGTCATTTCAAAATTGAACAGCACCTCATAGGCACTAGAGTAGTTCAACAGCTCTTGATCTTAAAATTTTTATTTTTTGGCTTAAAGATGAAGGAAGTCCTTAAAAAATTAGGACAGTTTTCTGTTTATAATCTCTTTCATCTTTTCAGCTACAAAAAGATGATACTTAGCAGTAGTTTAAAATTTATTGTCAGGTGGTTTAACTGATTTGCCAGTGATTTACTTTAAGCACTGTCCATTAATACAAATCATTAACACCACCAGTGGATAAATCAAAAGACTGGTAACAACAGGAGTCTCTTGTCTACAGAAAGAGCAATTTTTTTAACCTGATGAATTTTTTTAAGGGAGAGGAGGGATCTGCAAGGAATTGGAACTTGGACCATCATACAGCCTTAAGTATTACTATGCTGTAATCTGGTTGGCATAGTAATCAAGACCAAGGACTGAACTGAACAAACATGAAAATATAACTATACTTTTGTACTGTAGCTATTCAGGGATAACAAGTGAATATAATTGTTCATGGCATATTTCACAAGAAATAACAACATTGGTGAATGTATTTTAGAGTAGGGACTGTATCTGAATGCCAGTGGGGAAGGGATTAAGAACTAAAAGATCTTATATATTTTTTTTTTTAATTTTTTTTTTTTTTTTACCTGTAGTACTCCAGCCTTTTATCACTATGTTTGTTATCTAACCAATCAGGTACAGTAGAAGAGAGAAAGAGAAGATTAAAATTTCTAGGGATGATCTGCAGAACATGATGGAATTCCAGATTATGAAAAATATAAAATTTCATTAGTTCACTTCCTTAAATGTGTGGAGGGAATGATGGAAGTTGGGAGAGAGGAAAAAAATTATTACACTTCAATGCAGTGGCCTAAATAAACTGTCAGTTTGTAACTCTAGGACCTGCTCTTCAAAACCTCAGTGCTTGAGATTTGTCTGGGACACATCAGAGTTAATGCTAATATTCATGACTTGCTTAGACATCTTTATGCAGAACATGCCTTTCTTCAAAAACAGGGAGATTTCTTTTTTGTATCACCTAAAAACACAGATTCACATTAATGGAGAGGCAGATGACAGGCAGCAGGAAATCAACGTTTCTCAGACCTACAAGTGTCAAGGGAGTGTTTACTTCAGTGAGCTTCCAGTTATAATCCTCACCTGTCATCTCTGATATTGTCTTCAGCCCCCTGAAGTAGTTTGGTAGTCTTAATCTCAGAACACAGGAATTCTCTCTGTTTTAGATTCATCCATCGTTGGCCTGTCATTTAAGGGAGACCCAATAGACAGACTCAATTTTAGCCAAGCTGTTTCATGATGTTAGAAGAATCTGTCTTAAAATATTGTTGCCCTGTAACCTCTTTCCTGCATATATTATGGTCTTTCAGTGCCTAATAAAACATTGTAGGGTTTTTTGGTTCCTTACAACAGATTTCAAAGGGAGGCAGCTCACAGTCAGTAGCAAGAAAAGTATTTTCTTCTGATGCCAGCCAGTGCAATCAAATGAAAAAGGATTTTAAAAAAATCAGATGCAAAAGAAATAGTAGAGTGTCTGATAATTTCAAACAGTATGCTGGAATCATTCTGACAATAAAGACTTTTATTGCACCCTCTTAGTGCCTGGGGTTTTAATTTAACACATCAATGAAAAAGCAAAGCTTAAAAAAACCCACCACCACCAATGAAAAGACCAGCAGGACTTGGCTTTATTAGTGCGATTCGTAAGAAATTAGAACACTTAATGAGAAAATCGTTAACCATGAAAAAAATGGACTGAGTTAACTTGGGGAGCTTAAGTAGTGAGAATTCAATTTAGTTTGTTAGCTACTGTTAAAATAAATAAAAAGAGTGAACTGATCACCTCTGGAGCAGTAGGCACTTCGGGACACTTTCTTGTGTGATAGCTGCTGTTGGACAGAACCATTATCCTCTTCCTTTTCTAGAAAATCTATAGAGTCAAAACCTAGGGGGACAATATCAAGCATGTCTTATTTTGTTCTTTTCAGAGATGCTGTCCTTCACATTCAGTTCTATTGTGCATTTTATAGAACATAAGTATAATGGCTAGCACTGTGTATGCTTACAGTGAGCAGAGTGGAATACAGTATTTAAATAATGTCTGCTTTGTGATGTCATTACTTATCTTTGTCTCTTCCATCACTCTGGCAGGTGATTTTCTATGTTGATGTTTCCATGGCTGAAATAGTGGCAGTGACATATATGCCCATAACATCTGAACATAAGAAGGGCTGTAGGTGAGGCTAAAGGTAATCCAGTACCTGTCCCTCACAGTACAAGAACAGGACAGGCAGATGCTGTGACTTATCCAGAACCTGCATTTTCTTCCTCAATGGTAACATCATCTTTAGTCTCTCTTGATAGAGTTCCTCTTTTAAGAATTACAACATTTGTTAAAGCTTTTTTTTTAAGCTCTTAAAACTTCCAGCATCCCACAGCAGTCTGTGGTAAACAGGTTAACTGGTTTTGTTTGAAGAGGTGTTTTTCTTTCGTTTGTTCTTAACCCAACTCTTTGCTCTTGTTTTGAGAGAGGCAGTGGACTATCACTCCCTATTCATCCTTTTCACAGTGCTTCTGAGTTTGTAGATCACTGTTGTAGGCTTGTCACACTTGTCTTTTCCCAGGCCGAGTTGTCTGCCAGAAGCTAAAATTGGACAATTCCTCACCTATAATTAAACACGAAGAAAATAAAGTACTAAAATACAGCAGAATTTAGTTGGGCTTGCAGAGCTCTTGGTGACATTTTCACTTGTTAGGTTTGCAGTGTTTTATAGCTAGATACCTTTTAGGAGCTCAACAGTGAGGATGGAACTGGTATTCCACTTCTTGGTACAAGTCCCCTTGTTTGCTTCTGCTTCTCTGTCAGGCATGCACAATTTATAATACTTATCTCCATAATCATAAAATTGCCCTGGTGAAAAATCATCAAAGTACCTGCACAGAGACAAGATATACTCTAACTCCAATCACCTTACAGCTGTTGTTTTGACGTTCTTACACTTTCATTGTAAATTTAACACTTTTATTGAAATATACATGTATTTCAAAGGATGTTTAGGGGATATGCTTTGCAGTGTAACACATAACCTCCTTCAGCCTTAGGATCCCAAATGTTCTGGTTTTACTTTCAATCAGACAAGCCAGACCAGTGCTTTTTTTTCTTGACTTTCAGTGAAAGACTTTTGCCTTGGCCATGCTTGGGTTTCCTCCTAGTATGTCTAGCTTTTCCAGAAAGGCTGAAGTAATTATCAGTAGCTTAGACAACAGTTATCAACTTGAGTAGCTTGAGGTGGTATGGGTATGATTAACTCTTTTAATGTGCGTGGAATTGAAAAAAAGAGATGGAAAGGAAAAATATTTTTTTGCCTTAAAAGTGTGCATTCTTTGATTTATTTATTTCTCCTTGTCTTTCAGTGAGTCAGCAGTTGATAAACCGCATTGATCAGTTCCTGGAAAATAAAGGTTTACAGTACTACATGAAAGGGATCAATTGTATCAGAGTTTTCAGAGAGGAGGCCATTAAGGTAATGTTAATATGTGAAAACTCTCATCTCTTTCAGATTACAGACAAGATGGGCCTATTGCTGTATTAATTCCTTGCTACAGCAAAAAGAAGTGATTCATAGATTAAAATCTGTTATGCTGTTTGAAAGTTTAGAAATATGTTTCTGTTTTATGTTTCTTAATTCTTATTGGAATGGGGACTAGTTTCTCTGATATTATTTGCTGTTTGTTTTCTTTTAAACATAAAATAATGTAAAAATAAAATAAGCAGTCCTACAAATTTATTCTTAAATAAAGCTAGTTACAAGGAAGTCTTTCTAGCTTTCTGAAAGGCAGTTTTTGTGTCTCACCTTTGCTTAGAACTCTTGTTTTTAGTAGAGATGACCAAAATCTGTACTAACTTTTGTGTTCACCATGTTAGGTGACTTCATGAAGAATTAAATTTGAAGCACTCTTTAGTAAGCTACTTTAATATTTCTCTAATTGCTATTACTTTTTTCAGCTGTCCAAAGTGCCATGCTTTAATGATTTTCTGCGGACCCTGAAATCAAAGGTGGAAGAAAAAACCTTAGCTGATTTCTGGGAGATTGTGATACAAGGTAGGGTGGAAATTTAAAAGGAGAAAAAAAAAAAAAGGTATTTCTAGTTGTATTATCCATTATGTCAGAGAAAACTTTGTTAGGAATGGGACACTTAAACTGACACCAGAGCAGCATTTGATATGGTTCATTCCTGCAGCCTGTTTAAAAAAATAATTAAAAAAAAATCACATTGCAACTTCCTTTTTTGCACTAATAGTTTCATATCAGCAATATCCATAATGCCTTGCCAAGTCTTGTTGAAATGGTAAATTAATTGTGGAAGAGAGAGACAAATTAAATGTTATAGGGTAAGGAGAGGAAGATACGATTTCAGCTGAATTTCAAAATAAATGGAAAAAACTCATGCGGCAGAGATATAAAAAGATTCTTCCAAATTAAGCTTCAGAAAAGGCATAGATAGCATTGAAATATGTCACTGATCATTTTGTGTTTAACCAACCTGAAGGACAGAATCTGTGATAATATGACACCTACCTATGATTAAACTGGGAGATACAAGGCAGTGCAATTCCAAGACATTCAGAGACTACGCAAGTGATAAATAAAGGAACATTTTCACAAATATGAAACATGGTGGACTAAAAAAATCTTTTACGTCCTGTTTTTAATTGGAACCAGTGCTAAGAAAATCTGTTAAATGCCCAGCTGTATCTCTTAAGGATGCATGCTATAAAATGCAGTTACATGCTTTTGTAAAGTGCCTTCTGAAGTGATGAACTCCAGACACTCTAATGTCTACTTTATCCAACTTTTTCAAAATACAAGATGGGAATTTGTTTAGCAACTCAAAACAACAGCACATGACAACACTGAAAGAATATTATATTCAGTAGTATTGTTGGGGACCTTCTCTGAAGAAATTTGAAAGAAAAACAGACACCCACAACAAACTTTGAAAGTATGAAACTTGGATCTTCCAAAGCCATGCTTGAATACTGTTTTAATAATTTTAGTTGGTACAAACTGGAGTATATTTTTGAGGAAAAAAAATTACAAATACAAACAGAGATAATATTTTCATGCAAAATAGATTATCTTCTTGTGAGAATATGATAAAATTATGGTGCTTTATGCATAATCTAGCTGTTCTCACTAGGTAACTGAAACTGCTTTTCACTTGCTGCTACCAAAAGCAGAAGTCCTGTTTTCCCTGCTTCTTGCCATGTGACCCATCCTCTCTTTTCTACCAAATGTGACATGCACTGGGCCTTGTCATGAGCAACTGTAATCATCAAAAGAGGATGGATGTGAGTTAATGGGTTAGTGGCTCTGGGGCAAGGTGGATCTGTTTGATAAGTTCACTTGTCTCATGAAACATTTCCATGTGGTTCTATGGGCACATTAAGGTGGCATTGCACCTGTGCTGCTGCTGAAACCTTTGTGAATCTACTGTTCTTTCCTCTCACAACCACAGCTTCTTTATTCAGGCACAAGCATCTGTGTAGCCAAGTGATGAGATAGACTGGAAAAACTATTGGGGTAAAAAACAATTGAGGTTTGGTGTTTGTTCGATTGATTTTTTTTTTTTTTTATTATTGTTATTTTTATTTTTTTTTTAACCTGAGAGTCTGCAGAGGATGGTGGAGCTGGCACAACCAGGGAGCAAAGTGAGGGCAGGACGAGCACTTTGGTAGTCAGACTATGGGTAATCACAGCATAAGTGTTTGTAAGTTAGGAGTTAATTTTTCTAAGGCTACTAGGGATCTAAGAGCATGCTGTGAATGATTAAAAGTGCAATTTCTGATAGATTTTCAGCAATTCATCTGTGATCTATGATTTCAGTGTCTCATTAGTTTGATTGTCATAATATTAGCAGTTTCCTAAATGGATACTTCCACAAGCTTATAAATATGCTCATTAATTTATTTTTATATCATAGTTGACTCATTTATGCAAGTCACATTTTCCTTTGAGCAGTATTTTTTTATTTTTGCTGGTGATGATGACACATTCAGAAGTTGGAAGACTTTTTTCATTTCTAACATTAAGTGCATTTTTGGGAAGCCTTCTAATGATATTTTTATATCTCTTTTTAGACAGAATTTCTTTGATCACTAAAGATGAAGCAGAGGGAAGTTTGGTGACTAGTGAAGAGGCTGAAAAGGTATCTTTTTTTTTAATAAGAAACTACTTGTACTGAGCCTTTGCTCTGGAACAGAAGATCTTTCTTATGTGGATAGATCTTTAGATGAATGTAATAGGATCCATATGAAGGAAGAAGAGTATCCTTTTGCCACACAACTGAAATTACCCCAATTCAGAGCAAAAATAATTCCGTAGCATGTACCACAGCATTTTGCTTTAATGAATCTTTAGAAAGTAGCATTATCTGAAAGTATCCTCTACAAAGAATGGGAGCTTCAGGAACTCAGTGTAGTGGAACAGCAATGGACTATTTATATATGCAAAATCACTATTTCAACTTCATAAAAAGAACTGTGTTCTCATTGCTTGCACATGGGTTCAAAAATAGAGATACTTTTTTGTCTAAAGCCGTTGTGAATTCTAGCAATATAAAGTTGTTATGGATAGATTTCACCATATGTGCAACCATATCAGTATTTTCCACTTTATGCAACTCTTGTGGGTTGATGGACATCGTAGATGGTGCTGATATTGGTGATCATATTAGATCCTTTCGGAAACAAAAGTTTTGGAGTATTTGCAGGTATCTTTCTACAGAAATGTAACACTTCAGTAACTGCAGTGATGAATGAAGGATGTCACAGTTACAAAGGAGTGAATTCTAACAGGCAGAATGATGCCTTCTGTTTGAAAGAAAGCAGAATTCAGTTGCTGTCAAAAATCGTATTTGTGTGGAGAGGGTAAGACAGGCATTCTTGTTATCAGGCTTCTAGCTATGATTTTAAATAGTTTAGAAGAAAAAAGGTCCGTGTATTACAGACCCCTCAAGGTAAACCTGTGGCTAAAATCACTAAGTACTTCACAGCGACGCAGCTTTTCTAAAACATGCCACATTCCTTTTCTCAACTTGCAGGCCTTGCATGAGCAATAACCAGAAGGGGGTACGCTCTCTGGGAGTGGATTAATGAATGGGTAAAAGGTTGTATTTTAGAGACTGCTTTTTTCATCTGTTACAATTTACCTCAAGGTGAAGAAGGCACAGAAATGTCATGAAAATGAAAAGCTAACAGACTAAGAGTCCAGAAAGCTAAGCATATGTGCAGATCACAAAAGACAGAATATGATGGTTTTTTCTAGACATGAAGGACCTACTGGCTGTTTCTCATCATGCATAATTGTATAGAGCAACTTTTTTCCCCAGTGGTGGTTTTAAAGAGAAAATTTTGCTTTGAGGTTATGAGGCTGTAAAATCTAGTCCTCTTTGGTCCAGTTAAACCCTGCCACAGGTTTCCTATGTGATACAAAGCCAGCATTTTCCTAAGTCTCTAGTAGACTGCAAAAATGGTTCATTTATTTTCTATACTGAAGGTGATACCCTTCACTAAAGAGTTAAATTGAGTCTTCTAAAGTATCAGATTGTAGAGTAATACAAGTTTTCTTCACCTCTGTAACAGGTCATATGCAAGTGTGCAGGTCAAGGGATTGGCTGTCAGTGTGGTCCTGTGTGACACAAAAGCCTTTTCTCTTTTGTGCAGATTACTAGCTGATAACAGTTTCAGGACTGTTTTAGATATAAGATTTCAGGTTTATAGGGTTGCTGTTTGAAAGAGAAAAGAAGACTTACAAGATTGGTAATGTGAAAATTTTCTTTTTCATTGAGCTAGGTTATTTTTTCCTTTCACTGGGAAAAATGGTTTTAGGTAGGGTTGGGTTTTTTTTTTTTTCTGTAACAGTGGAGATACTCTTTGTAGAGCATAAGGATGATAGGTTAAAAGAGCAGAAATGTCAAGTGCTTCTTCTGGTTGCTGTGGGGAAGATAATGGATTTCAGCGTGACTATTATATGTAATTTGCTTTTGCATAAATGTAAAACAGGTTTTGGATAAAAAACAACTTTGGATGTTCAGCATTTGATGGAAACTTCAAGTTTCAATTTATTGCAAATTTTCATCTTACATTTCTGTAGCTTTTAGCTTTCTTTACCTAATTTAGTGTGGGAAAGCTAATTTTGAAAAATGTGCTACTTTCAGAAATACCATTTGACTCTTAATTAACTGTGTAAAATGAAATTTGATCTGGCACAAAAAGCCTTTCAGAGCTGCCAGTGTCATTAGCTTTTAGTTTGATAGTATGTGCTTTATATTACTACTAGATTGAGAACTTTTCCAGCAAAAAAGATACACAGACATATGACATCTTGACATTCTAATTCCTTCTGGCCCTGTCACCTTTTCTTTTTTTTCTTTTTTCCTTTTTTTTTTTTAACAGCTGCAAAATCTATACAATAAGTTGAAATCAGCATGTTAAGACATAAGTGCTGTCTGTGGAATAAGCCTTCTGCATTCCTCTTGGATGTTGCTGTTTAGCTGTTCCCTTTCATTATCTAGAGTTATAGCAAAGTTGATTCTGAGTTAAGGATGATGGAACTCAAAGTCATGGAAAGTGGCTTTACTTCCTCCCCAGCTTTCACAGCCATCTTTTTATCTGGGGCAGAGTTGTTTCTGGCTCTGTATACTTGTCCTGCTGCATTTTAATAAGAAAAAGAAAATTTATGATTTTATAGTAAGGATATTGGTAAAGAGACCATAGCTAAAACTTGTAGAAAACTGGATACGTTTTAAAAATCAGATATTTGTAAATTTTTTTCCACTATTCTAGCTAAATTGTTATTTTTTTCACTATGTTAGGCTAAGAAAAAATAATTCAGAGATGGTTGTACTCCAGATGTTATCTGTATGTTTGATTTCAGTTGTAATATCTGAACAACTTACCTTTATCTTCTGTTTATGGATGCCATACTTTGAGTGAAGGGCATATGGTGAGTTGTATCAGCAGCTACGGCAATAGAATTTTACATAGTGAATTTTCCATTTTTGAAAGACTGGCATTCTAACCATCTTGTGTGTTAGAGGGTTTTGGTTTTTTTTTTTAATTCATGTCTTTGTTCGTTTGTTAAATGTTAATTGAATTAAATGGGAAACTTCCAAGTTCCACACAGAACTACAATATTGTACTTAAGAAATTTACTGAACAAGCCATTGGTATGTATTCATATCGGGGCGGGGGGGAGGCAGTTTGCTGTCCTTCAGCATTTTGTAGCTACATACAATATTACTTCTAAAATTATCTTTTTTAAGAACATAAACATGGCCATACTGTAATGGACAAAATTTCCATCTAGCCCAGAATCCCATGTTTGGCAGTGGTCAGTAACAGATGGCTAGAGAAAAGTGTACAGTCCCAGGTTCCAAACACTGATGTCTCAAGTCTTGCCTCTGCTTGAGGTTGTTTCTGTGGACTTAGTAGGCTTCAAAGGATTTATCTTCTATGAACTTTCCCCATCTCCCCATGAGACTAGAGACTAATATTTGCAGCATCCATACTACAGGGTGTTCTACAGCTTAACCATATGTTGTTTGAAGATCCGTATCCTTTTGTCTGTTTTTCAACATAAAATCACTTAAAAGTGAGTCTTATGAAATTTCCTGGCATTTAAGATGATTTTGGAGAATGGAAATCAGAACAGACTTCCTTCATAATTTTTAATTACAGGTGGATTTGTTTCGATATGCAAAGGAGACATTCTGTTAATTTAACATTAAGGGTCTGGGTAATGTCAGTATCATATAAATACATTTGTATTTTCAGTTCTTGTCTCCGAAAGAAAAGAAAAATGAAACTCTGCCTCCCACAGATGAAGGTGGTGATGTTGATGATTTGGTGAGTACCGTAAAGAGATGATGTGGCTATAGAATTAAACTGTAACCGAAAGGTACAGTGAAAGTGAGCAAGTGCTTCTTAACACAGTAGATTAGAGTGCATGGCTTAGAAAACACCAGAAGAATTGAGTCAGAAAAGAGCCACATGAAGTTACTTATTTACTATTGTAAAACATAATCAGGTGTGTAATTTCGTGAGTGTGGCAAATGCTCCGTTATATGGTAACACAGAGTGTTTACATGGGTTAAACGTGTCCTCTAGTGTGTTTTGAAAGAGCCAGTGAGGCTGCACATTTGATAGTAGATTGTTATAACTTACTATAGCATTTAACAAAGCTTGTAGATCTAGAAGAGCTATTTATGTGGGTTGCAAACTGAAAATCGTTTTTTAAAAGATATGTTCATCTTCTCAACCTCTATGTAGGCTTGCTGAAATTCAAGGACTTTGAGAGGTTTTTTAATAAATATTTTAGCCATTTTTATGGGCTGAGTCATTACAAATGTGTCTCCAAGGCTTAAGCTGATGGTGTAGACAGTTTTAAAGAAGCTTCAATAGCAGGCAGATTTCTACTTTTGGACTGTACTTTTTAAAATCTATAAATTGCACACATGATTATGTGAAGATGAGATTTTTAGGTTTGTTTATGTACTTTATAGCAGCTTAGTACTAAGTTTTATGCTGTCCATTTATGTTACCTGTTAAGGATTTACAAATTTGCTTTGTTTTCTAAGTGCTAAACACATGTAAGAAATAACTTGAATTCAATGCTGCTTCTTCCAAATCTGTTTCTTCTATTTGCAGCTGGACATGATGTGATGGGCGATATATGGTGACTATACAAGAAAAGTTTTGGAAGAAATCTCCCTGTGAGATAGGGCGCAAAACAGGATGCTAATGAGAAGACAATATATCCATCTTTATTTTCTCAAATGAGAGCAGAAGTCCCAGAGACATTTCCAGTTGCTATGAATGTCATCTGGCTTTTCAGAACTAGAACAGAAGATTGAAATAATCTGAAGTATTTGTGAAATAACAATACCTTTAAGGCATCTCTTTTTATTTCTTTAGCACACTGAATCTAACTTATCCTTGGTATTGCTTTCAGCTAAACACTACTAAATTTAATGAGAATCTGTGCTGGCACCTGAAATTCTTGTTACATTGCCTGGGAAGAAGGATAGAAATGTCACAGTGAGGTTACCAGGTGATGTTGAATCTTTAGTGAAGGTAACTCCATAGCATTATTGTTACAGATGGGGAAAAAGTCTCTGTTTTCATGCTTTTTTCCTATTTAAAAACCACAGCAAAAAAACCCACAAAGGTTTATGAGAAAAAATTCTAGGCCAGAGAGTCACAAAGTAATAGTTTGAAATACACAACAGAATCTAAAGCATACAACAAAGCCAAGTGTGCTGCACCCTTACTGTTGCTTGTTTGTTACAACCAGATTCATTCTTTTAAAAGCTGTTCTCTCATTATGGAAAATATATAAACATTCCATGCAAAAGGGTATTAAGATCATAAAAAAGAAAAAAAATCATGACCTGTGGTTAAAAAATGTTTTGGAATATGTGCACTTTACGCTGAACAAGAGCTCCAGCATGGGAAATAGCAATTGCTATTTTTCCCCTACTTTTACAGTGACCTGCTCTCTCCTCTCTTACATCCTGTGCTGACTGAGTTCATGCAGACTTTGAAAGGATTTCTTAAATGCAGAAGGCAGGGAGTAAGTGATCTTTCCAGACCTTCAGAGTATTTGTGTAACCAGAAGGTATTTTTCTGTACTGTAAATAAGAAATATTTGGTCAGTCCATTATTTTGAATGCCTTTTAAGGCAAATTTATAGAGTCTAACACTGGCTGGGTTTTTTTCACATTTTATTAATTTGTTTGATTAATAAAATATTTAAAAATTTGCCTTTGTCTTCTTCAGAACCATATTTGTAATAATAACCAGATTATTAGCTACCTATGCAGTATCTAAGAGAGACTATCAAAAGCCCCTTTTCTGGGCATACAATGCAAACACTGAATATCAAGATCCCTCAATAGAAGCAGAGTGTAATTACTTGTTCTATTCATTGCAAACTCTAAACTTCACAACACCTCAATAAAATAATATTTACCATTTTGCAGAAATGATGAGAAATCTTGATCAAGACCAGAGTGGATATAAAATTAGTTTGCAAATCAAAAATAAGGATTAGGGCTTTCTGTTTCTTTTAAACCAGCTGATCCCATTTTTAGAGAGTATTGCTTTTGTCAAACAATAAACATTTAGTTCATTGAGTTTTATTTCATAGATCTTGTTACCTATACAGCACATTTAGGCTCATTATTGTAACTGAGTTGCTAGTACTGAAGAGGGGAATGGGAATTTATGAGTCATAGTTAAAGTGAAAGCAAATTCTTAGAAGGCAAGCAGGTCTTTAGTTCTGCCCAGCCTTCTGGGTATCAGTCATCAGAAGCTTGTGATATGTCTTACTGAGAGTCTATTAGATAGCAACTTGATTTTACACTTGTTCTTTAGTAAAGGGCCAGCTTTCAGGTGGTTATTAAATGATTGGAAGAGATCTTTCACTTAGTCTAAGCTCACATTTTCAGTTGTAAAGTCTGACCTAGTTACTCACTAATTGCATTGGGGGTACTCATTCTGAATTGCATTACGGACCAATCTTCAGAAGCAGCAGAGCAGTTAGTCTTCCACTTCAAAAGCAGATGTGCGGGAAAAGCCTTGCAAGCAGTAGCACATCCCTTGTCCTGTACTTCCTAGCCAGAGAAATTATCAAAATATCTTAAAAAAAAAAAAAAAACTAAAAAAAGAAAAAAAAAAAGGCATTGATTTTGTTATATGTTACTAATTTATCTTCTTTTTTCTCCTGGAAGGAATACCTCTCTGGAAAGCATTTTGGGTGCTAATAGTATGGGGTAGTAACCTTGGTTAGCCTTTTTTGCCGAGAGATCAAAGCTTATGCATGTTGTCTGTGTTAACCTAGTGCTCTGATATCTCTGTAACTCATTAGGCAGTCAGTCAGCTTCGATGGAGGGGTAGGGATTTCAGCATTATGCTTTAAAAGATTTTTATGAAAGTTAATGCTGGAAAGAGGTGAAAGGGAAAGGAATGAAGCATTCAGCCTTTTTACCCTCTTTGGCTGGCCTGGCAGCTGAGAGTACCAGCCAGCAGGGTAATCATCATGTCCCATCAGTAAGATCATGTTGCCTAGTCTGCAAATCCTCTTCCTTCTTCTTTTCCTCAGTTAGAAGAGGAATGTGGACTAGAAAAGATACTTTGCAACATGGACTTTGGGAGTTGGAAGGTATCCAGGGATATTATACCAGCAAGCATAATTAATATGGGAGGGAGCTGGGGCCATAGCATGAAACTGTGAATACTCCACAGAAAGGACAAAATACTAGTTTTGGGAGCCACAGACCAAGAATGAGGTTCTTCCACTTACAATGTACCAGGAATCTGTAAGTAACCAGGCTATTTCCATTGTGCTATTGAAGTGGGTTGCTCCATCACTGAGCAGTGGGGTCTGCTGACTCTCTAATGCAGTTCTCAAATCTTGTCTCATTCATTTTTGTACTCAGAAACCCAGTTTGTGCTCTCAGACAGTTCTGAAAATGTCACAGAAGTAGTGGAAGGTGACTTCCAAATGTTACATAGTTGAAGACTTGTGATTTGTGTGATACTAGATTGGCTTGAAATTAATTGTCTGGTCAACAGTATGGTGTCAGCATGCTTGGAGAGTTCTGGAAGCAAGGCTCCATCTCTGTCCTTACAATGTGGCCTAAAAGTATGACACATACCATCAAAACACTTCTAATGTGAGATCTGTTCTGCTGCACTGCAGTCTCTTAGTTGCTAGGGTAGATTTTCTTCTTGTTAACTTTCCTGAGACGATGCATAAAGGGAGCACAAGCCCCTGAGGAGACCAACTGTGGTGCAGATATTTTTGCCCGAAGCACGTGGATCAGGCAATGCTAGGTAAAGTAAGGTAAAATTGCTGTAATACCCGATTGTTGGTGTTTTATATGGCTTATTTAACCTCTCTGTCTCTTGGTTATACTCCCTTTGCAACTGGAGAAAGTTGTTTACTCATGGTGTCTCACAGAGAAGGCAGTTGAAAGACTTTTGAGGGACTTTGGTTGTTTGAAACTTCATATATAGAGAGTATGTAAGTGCAGAAGTTTTATGGCAGAAGATTTGAGGGCAGGGGATTAAAGGAAGAGAAAAAGCAAGTTATTGTGATGCTCCCTGGGACATGAGGAGAATATGACCATTAGTCTTGAGGAGAGGAGCAGTGGGAATTCCATTAAGTGTCTCACAGTCAGGAGGAGTGTATGAGAGGCAGACATTAAACAGACAAAGACCTGTATTCTGGAGAAATGGACAATCAGTTATTCCACTTAATGGCTTTGAAAAGCAAGGAGAGGAAACAGATGAGATTTCAAAGCTTATTATCGGAAAGAACAGCCTTTCTGTATCTCTTTCACAATCGGAAAGAATGAGCTGTTTTACATAACGAACATTTACTTAGTGTTCTCCCAGACACACACACACTGACCTATTTAAAAATGCAAATGGTCACAAAGTTCCCTTCAGGCAGCAGTGACAAAATCAATGTAGAAGGAATGCGGCTATTCCAGCAAGACAATACGTAATTGGGTTGTATCTTGTCCAGCAGAGATTTCTCTGCAGTCCTCAGGACATGGGAGCGATAGAGGCTTTAATATTTGAATGACTCACAGCTCAAGGTTTACACATGAGATTGTGTATAATCCCCATTAACCCAAAGGTGATGATGACTCAGGTGTAAGAACTGCAGTGAGACAGAGGACATGTGAAAAAGAACAAACGTGAAGAAAGAAAAACATATAGGAATGACCTTTTCCTATAACAGGTCACTGTAACTTGAAACACAGCAAGGGTGACACATACCCAAGGGCACCAGTAGAAATCAAGGGAACCAAGTCGTTGCATGTGTATTACAGAGTGAGTGTGTGCTGGAAGGCAGGACCAGCTTCACCTTCTGGACAGCTGTGTATTCTTCAAGGGAAGATTACTCTGCAGAATCTAGTTCTTCACTGGAGAGCTGTGGACAGTTTCAGAGTTTTACTGTGGGGTAAAGAGAATTGAAAGGAAATTGCAGCTATGTGGAGAATGTATGTTAGGTACTCAAAGCAAATTGTTTCCTTTTCTTAAGGTTAACTGCTGAAGTTGTTGTGCAGCAATTTCCGTGTGATGTGATCTGGCTTTTAGGTTGCCAATATCTGTTCTTGAAAATTACTCTAGGCCAGGCTGCAAATGGTTTGAGACTGGTACAAAAACCATAGGATGAGTAAAACTGAAGAAAATAAGCTTCTATAATTCCCTTGGTAGCTGCAGGATGACTGGAATTGTTGGGGTGCAATTCTCTATTCTGTTTGGCTTTAAAGAAACAACCAACTTCACTTTCCAAATCCTAGAAGAGCAAATACATCTGAAGACAATTTATGCATGTCTGTACAAAGATTTCCTGAAGTCTCTGAAGATTTCCTGTGTGCTCTCAGAGATGGCTTGAAACCAGCCGACGGGGCAGAAGTTAATGTCTTCATTGCACCACAATTATCTTGGCCAGCAGAAGTTTTTCTTCAGATAGCAATGAATGCACAGAGGATACTAAGGCAAAATCACCAGATATGCCTCGAATTGGCAGCCCAGTTGCTCAGGTTCAAAGCATTCTGGCAGCAGGGTGCAGGGAAGCTTGCATGACTCCTGTGAATGCTGTTCCTCTACACTTATTTGGGGATTTTTTTTAGTACCCAACAAGCCAGCTGTGTCTGTGGAGCACAAATTGCTCACTGCATGAATTAGAGGCATCAAGGCAACTGAGAGGAGAGGAAAAGGGAAAAGTTACTCAAAACACGTATACACAGTTCAGGATCAGAGAGTCAGAGATTAGCTGAAAAAAATAGTGCAAGATAAGGAGCGAGGAAATTGAATAGATGAGGGCATAATATTTACTATGAGAAGTTGACATATCAACAAACACATTCCAGTAAAATTAATTTAAGTGGACACACAGGCCCTAAGGAGCACAATACTGCAGGAAAAAAATGCATTCTTCCTTGGACTTTGCATAGCTTTCAGGATTTGTCTGTGTGTCATCAGCTCAGAATGCTACTCGGTGATAGGGGCTTCTTGTAGCTGCTCTGCATGGAGCTTGTCAATATTTGTAATGTATAAATCAGACTGTACTAGTGCATGTTAGTTGTTTGTAGATAACACCCGTGTGTCCTAGAGCTGCAGTACCTTGATGGGATGCTTTTGACAAAAACTACTCAGGCTTCCATTGCTTACTGAGGGCATTTTGCAAAAAAAAAGTCGCAACATAGAGCGGCACAATTTCTCTGGTACACAGAACTTGTCATAAGTAGTTGTGCTTTCTGGACCAGACAGCTCCATTCTTTTGCATTTATTGGCTACCTCAAGGCAAAGTTGTCACTTCTGCTGGCATTGCTGTAGAAGCCTTAAAAGGTGCATCTGGCCTGTCTGTATCAAGGGTGCAGTTATGGGGGTGCAGAGTGGGGTATCAGAGCTGAGGAACCCTTTAGTTTTGTGTCACGGTGCTGATGGCCTGCTGCCACTAGCATGGTTGTCCTTCCTGCCTGCCTGTGCAGCCATCCTTGGGAAGCTGCATCTACAGCAAGACAAGACTAACACAGGGAAGAAGTTTTATCACAGTGATGGTATAAACAGCCTTCACTCCCTGTGCGGTTGTTTTTTCTGAGTTCAGTAGGGTGGGAACTTTTTGGTGACCTAGAGTCAGGTTCTCAGTTTCTTCTTCATTTCCTTTGGGAAAGGTTGTCTTGATGTGGTGATGTCTGTGGAGATGTGAACGCATGTGCACGCATGGCGGATATTCCCGTACAAGCCCGCAGCTTTGTAGCAGAACAAAATCAAAACATTGACATCCCCAAAATAGATTTTGACAATGTGCAATAGATGGGTTACACCCTTTCCCTTTCTTTGTATGCTGTTGTAGGTTGGGGTAAGAAGCAATGAGTGCTTTATGAGGTGTCACAGCCTGAGTGTATGATCTGTATTTTTTTGTTGATGCCCTGAGATCATTAACAGGCTCATGTGCTGACCACCTGACTGTTAATATTCTGGGAGGAAATGGATATTTTATATTTACTAAGAGAACTTGGAGATAGTGTCTCACTTATCTCCAGCTCAGCAGGCCTTTGGGCACAAAATGTGCTCACATACTTCACTTCTTGTGCATGGAACAGACAACAAAGCAACCCCTTCAACTGGGTGATACTCTTCCGTGAGATTTTAAAGGAGAGGCAGTGTGTTGAGTGACAGTGGCTTTGCTAGTTGGTGTTTGAGCAGCTCCAGACCTTAATGCTTTAATGTGAAGAGACAGGGAAATGCCATTGCTCTAGACTAGCAGAGGCGGGCTAGGAGTGAGCTGCTCTGGCTCTATGAGCTGTGTCTCTAATGTCTTCTCTTTCCTCCCTTGCCATTGCTGAAGGCCTGCCACATATCTGTTGTTTTCAGCATATTAACCCCTCATAGTGCTGCTGTCATGCTGCTTTTGAATACTTTTGTTTGAGAATGCAGAGATCCACTAACTGCAATGTGGGATAAGAAGCAATGGGTGGTTTCTGAACTGCCATAGGCTGAGTGCATGGAGGCTCACGCTGTAACCATCACTGCCTTGTTGCAGAACTGCTTTTTTTGCTGGACGCTCATCCTTCCCACCAGGAGTCTGTGGCAGAAAGGATGCAGGAGGTGCAACTTAGCTCATTGCTTTGCAAAGCCAGCCAGGCTAGTTCAGTCACTTCTGCTGGTGACTTGAACCAAGCTGGCGTGCTTTGAGGGATGCTTACATTCCAGTCCCACCAACTCAAGCATAAGGCAAGCAGCAGTGTTTTTAACTAGTGCTTAAATAGTGCCAAGATACTGGCTGAGTTGGGGCCTTAAGGAGGAAGCTAAATGGGGCTTGGAGTGTGGTCCCTATAGCTCTATCTGAATCATGGTGGAAGTGCTGTATTTACTTGCAGCACTTCCAGCTGTTCTTTGGAGCTGAACTCTGCTCCCTGGGCTAAAGCAAGTCATCTAGCTTTGCACTTTTCACCATATAGTTTGTATGGCAGAGGAGTGATTTTTATAGCTCAAATAAGATCAAGTATAGATGGTCTTTTAATGAAGTGATCTTTGTGCCTGATTGTATTAACATCACAGGGAGACAAATGCACTTGAGCTGTGAAGAGGCCCCTGCAGCTATAATCAGATGAATAAAGAGGTTCATATTGATCTGTAGATCAGCAGGAGGAAGGGAAGAGCATCACCCATATAAGCTTCGAAGACCAAAAACTAGTGCAGGCTGCAGATTAGGCAATTTAGGATCTTGATCCTAAAGCAAAAGCTCCAGCCAGCTCATCCAATTCTGGCTCTACCCGCTCTGCAAAGGAGATGGCATTGAGCTGAGCCCATACTACTGGGGCTTTTGGGGACACTGTGTTGCCTGGAAGGAGCTGTGTCTGAATTTGTGGTGCAACTAAGAGAGCACCTGCACTTGGTCGATCAGACAATGAACAAGGTGGTGATCTGGTCTAAGTAAGCTTTATGTAGGACTCTGTATTTGTTGGCACTGAGTTGGCTTGTGCACAACTCGGTGGTACAAGCAGCAACTTGGGGATCTGTAAAATCCAGGTCTAGACACAACTTCAGCACTATCATTGTGTGCAGCTGTTACTCCAGCTGTGCCTATCAGAGGAAGGAAGGTGCAGCCTTCAGGTAGGGCTCTAGGCTGGCAAACAGAAGTCACGTTCCTGCCACAGACCTTTGTGGACTGTCTCTGCACACTTAAGCTGGGAAAGTCAAGGATGGTGGGGAAGTGACATTAGTGACATGTCTTCTTGTGTGCCGTTGTTGCAGAGTCATACCTGGCCCAACATCAAATGTGGCAACAAAAGCCCCAAGGGTCTTTTTAAGGTCCATTTAGATTGTAAAAGACAAGCAACTGGTCCATCTCTGGAACCCCTTCTCTGGGGTTATGGTGTTTAGCAGTGGGCTTTGCTCTACCAGCAAATGCTTCTCAGCGCTGGTTTCTCAGTGGAAAGCCTTGTGCCCTCAGGGGTGCAAATGATGCAAAAATTCAAACTTTCCCTGCACTGCAGAGTTGGAGAAAAGGTGGAGAAAGCGTGGGAGACTGAAGATGAGTGTGACAAGACATGCTACAAGGCAGACTCTGAATGACTCCAAAAATACCCCTGCTGTTTCTGGTAGCAGAATGTGTCTCTGCGGCAAAATGTGCCTGTGTTTAGATTAGCATTGTCCCATCATCTCCTGTCAAAATCCAGCCTCCAATAACCCTCCAATCTCATCTTATTGAGCCTAAGATAAGTCAAAATTTTCTACCAGCTCATCTTGCTGCTGCTGTCTGAGCCCCTGTAGTAAGGATGGCATGGCAAATTCTCATGAAATGCACTTTGAAAGTAAGCATGCCTTGCTGCCTCCCTTGTTAAATATAGTCTGCAACTATGAGAGACAGTTGACACAGCCAGAGAAATTTAGATTTTAAGCACATGCGTTTGTCTGTAGTAACACCTTTAAGTTTTGATTCACTTTGCAGACAGTACTTGAACTCTAGAGAATCTGCTTTTAATCCACACGATGTTTCTTGTGATGATCTCACTGCACTTTAGTGGGCTGATAGTAACCTTTTGCCCTGGTTTTGAAGTTTGTAATGTGTCATTAAGTCATGTGGTCCAGGTCCCATAATTAAAAGCAGCAATGGCAGCAGACCTGGAGAGACCCATTTCCCTGCTCTAACAGTTTAGATCAAAATACTGAGGAAATGGATGGATTTTCCCATGTCCTGAAGCCTTCAGGATAGCTTTCTGGGAAATGAATGATTAGCCAAAGGACCCAAGGAGTGTGGGAGAAGTCAGAACAAATGATCTAATTGTTGCTTCTGAGGTTAGAAATCCACGACTGCACAATCTTGCTTGCACGCTAGAGCATGGAAGAAGGAGGATGGGAGGTGTTAAGCAGTTTCTTTTGCCTCAGATCTCTTGTGTAAGATAGTGCGATGCTTTCATCTCCTTCACTGGCATGGATTGGCTGAGGGTAATGCAAATTCTTGAACTTGGGGAAAGGGCAACTTTTTCCCCACATCATCCATGGAGAAAGAAAAAGCGTTCACGTTTGTTCAAGGCAGGTTCACTGATCCTTTGTAAACCATCCAAAGCGGATTGCTGCATTAGCAGAAGCCAACATGTGTGCGGCCCCTGTCTCTCAGGAAAGATGCAGCAGTTAAAAAGCGAGCCCGTATTGCTTTCTGCTCAGGGCATTTCACTGTGCGGATGCTCCCTGGTGAGTGCTGTAGTCCAGTGTGTAGGGGTTTGCTGTCTCATGCAGCTGCCTGTGATCCTTGCTCCAAAGGGAACAAGTGTACTCCCTTCCAACTAGGCCTGTGCTCCCTTGATTGCTTTTTTAAATGTCTAAAAGAACATTTCCAAAACTATCAAAGGAATCTAATAAACTATTTATTCTTAATTCTGTGGGAGTTTGCAAGGGGGCTCCAGACGTGAGTATTTCAGTGCAAGAGGTTGTTCGTGTGCTCTTTGCTGTCTGCCACAGCTTGGCTGATGGAGAAGGCAGTGTGGGAATGTGTCATTGGAGCTGGTGTTACTTGCTGCTTGGAGAATCAAAGCACATGAAAGCAGATCAGAGATCTTATGTGCTAGCAGACATATTTTATGTGCTGGTAGCTAATTGGTGATATTTGTGATCAGGGCTTCTGGGTTCTACTTTTTATTTTTGATGCAGGTTCTCCCTCTACCCCCAGGGATAAGTGGTTCGGGTCAATTGTGTGAGCAGAGATTTGAGCAGGACTTTAACTGCAGTTCTCAGTGCTACTCAGCACATGAGCTCGTCCACCATTGCTGATACACCCTTTGCTTTGTTCAGTTTTTGTGCAAGATGTTGACTCCAGTCCTAGATTTTTCCTCCTTTCAGTGCTCCCTTGTTTGAGAGCAACTTACTAGTCAGTTCTTGAGTCCTTTGGTACGTTCAACTCATCTTTTACACTTTCTTGGACATCCTTCCTTCCCCTTTCTGTACTTCAGAAGGGATATTTGGCTCAGAGGCCACCTGTGAAAGAGCTGTGAAAATGCAGTGTTAAGTACACAAGATGGAGAAGTGCAAGAAAAGTGTAATAATTTTGTTGGAGAGGAAGATATTAAAAGTTGTACCATATATACAATCAGCTCAAGTCAGAGTTGAGCCTGAATAAAAAAATACTAGCTCTAATTCCATTAAACCTAGATGGTGTGTTTGTTTCTTGAACTGGGTTCTTATCAGCTGAACTGGACCAAACTGAATGCTCAACTCCAGACATGTATGAATACTTTGAAACATTATCTATGAAGATCTCGGACCAAGATCAAAATGCTAGGAGTGATGTGTTGCATTTTGATTTTATTGTTGCTGGTTTACATACCTATACAGTTTCATTGACTTCAGCAGAGATGCTTATTTTGTAAATTCGTGTGGATAAAATCAGTCTATTTCCATATCCAGATGCATACGTTCGTCTGTGACAAAAATAAGGCAGCTACGCTGCCGCAGCTGGTTAGTCAA
>NW_010291041.1:0-19195 GCF_000700745.2 Antrostomus carolinensis | reverse complement strand
TCTTTCCTCCTCTCATAAATTCTAAAGGTAAAAACGAGAGACTCCTGATATTGAGAACTGAGAACATAATTAACAAGGGTCTAATGTGCCAGTCTAATTAGTGCTTCTCTTGACTATCAATGACAATAATGCTGTTAGTTGGCTTATAAAATAGGAGTTAGAAAGTGGTAATGTTTTTTTGGATTACACTTCTACTACACGTCTGTTTGTGGAGGAACAGGACAGAAGTGTAGTAGCGAATTGGTAATTCAATATGACACTTGTTTTGCAGTGTGGTAAGTTACAAGTGCTTCTGTAGCACCTGGTCTATACAGTGGATAAAAATAACATCGGGGCTTACCTTGAACTGATAGTGGTAAGAAAGAAATTTGAAGCTAAAGTTACACTCACGCCCCCGTTTTACCTTGCCATAGCCAAATACTGCAGGGAGCTTGGAACAATGGTGGGTCTTGCAGTATGCTGTAAGGTTTTAGTGTTGTTTAAAAAAGTTGTTTCTTCTAACTTGATTTTTTGGAGGAAGCTATGACTTTAATGTTAAAAGTAAGTATGTGAAATGGGCTTAAACCTGAGACTTGGACAAAAAATTCCTGCCCTTGGAAAGTGATTTCTCAGTTCCCTTTCTGAATGTTCAGTCTTTTGGGCTAGGCAACAGGGAAGGGACTTTTGGAGGGTAAGTTGAGCTAAATGTGTGATACTTGGAAGGGACAGAAAGCAAAAATTTGAGAAAAAACTGAACCCCCTACCCCATCCTTGTCCTTCTGTTTTTTTGAGTGGTCTTTACTTGAGTTGCAGGTGGAGTCAGAAAATCCTACCCAAAGCTTAGGTTGAGTGATGGATTCACTCTGCAGTGGGTGCACATGTCTGTACGTATCTGTCACGTCAACTGATCTGCAGAGACACCCTGCATTATCTGCTTCCTGAAGATGGCTTAAAATGCACTGGCAGAACATTAGCCTCCTCTCGCCCTCTGGGCTCAGGGGAGTGCAGTGCTCTGAAGAGATACTTACATGACTCTGACCTAGCTGGTTTTTTTGATGTGCCTAGGGCACACCTTCATGCTTCTGTACTGCACAATACAGACATACCTTGAGGCAGCTGGAGCTCACCTGAGCAATAACAGCTCCTTTTGTGTTTCAGTTACTCTTCAAAAATTTTAATTCTTGAACATCTGGTCTGTCCTAATTTCTCTTCCATTCTTCTCCTGGGAAATCTAGGTATGTATGTGGCATCTGTCTCTGGCCCTCCTTTGTTTAGATGGAGACAAAGAGTTATTAGTATTTGCAAATGGCCACTTCATCTGTTGGGAAGTGCCTTCCTACCATCCCCCTTTCAGGTCCATTTTTTTCCTTGACTAGTTGCCTCTTCTGTAACTGGAACAGGGGTCTGTTGTTTACTATACTTGCATGTTAAAAGTCCCTTTCTGTAATGAACCCTTTTGCAACATTTGAAGAACCAGCTTCTGTAATTTGAAACAGGAGCCCTGTAAGTAAACCCTTTTTGTTGTCCTCTGCTTATGTACCCCTGTTTTACCCTTTCACACATGGTTCCTTTTCAATTACTGAATTAAAGACCCAGCAATACGCAAGAGCCATGCACTCAGGATATAACTACTCTCTCTCTAATGTGATTGTAGAGCAGTGATCTCTGTATTGACTTCAGTATGTCTAAATTCACTGTTACCTTCGCCATTCCAGCATGGGAAGCTTCAGCCTGCATCACACTCAGCGAGGCGGGCTGCTGCTGCTGCTGCAGCAGAAGAGAGGATTCTCCTCCTGTCCTCAGGAGTCAGGCAGTGTTTAATGAGAACAGCTGTCATGCTGCAACGCGCTGATGCCTGCAATTGACTGGCAGGCAGTGGGATTGTTGTATTAGGGTCGTATTAACTAATAATTGCTAATAATTGTTATTAATCATTGTCTTGGATCTGTAGTATGAAGCTTTAGTTCCTCAATTGTAACTCTTCGATGTGAAATGCGAGAGCTCTTTAACAATGTGTGAGTAGGATAAAAATGGAAGGAAAGGCTCTTTTCCTCCATCTCTCTGAAAAAGCAGCACCTTGTAGTGCAAGGTCTCCAAACTACATGTTTGAGCTGTACTGGCTTTGAGGATGGTCTGGTGTCCCCTAGCCCTGTTTGCTGCAAAAGAAAATGGTCTTTTGTGATGCTCCCTCAAAATCCCATTGTGTCCCAGCCGGGCTTAGTTTGCAAGACTGATGTTCAGTGTAGACAGAGAGCAAAAAGTGAAAAGCACTAATTCCTCCCCTAAAAGTGAAAAGCACTAATTCCTCCCCTCTCTGCTGGCTGTGAACATTTTTCCCTGCAGTACATTGACAACATTTTTGGTCTTAAATGGTTGTACACGAGAGCTTTCCCCTTTTTCCACCTTGGAAAGTGGTTGTGGAGTCTAGGATTTCTCACAGTAGAAAGTCCTTTGATCAGCTTCATCTTCTGTTCCTCATGCCCTACCGTTGGTCCTGACCCCCATGGTCTGTGTCTGGTTTCTCACAGTCTTCCCTTGACCTGCCATAGTGGGAATTGATTTGCCACCACTTTCTAGGCAACTGCTGTTGCTTTTTGTCATTCTCTGAATGATGAACAGGGAAAGCATTGGAAAAGTTTGACTCTCCATTGCATTTCCAAAATCCCACTTTATCAGGAGTGGTTACAACTGGTCTGTGGAGAACACGCATTCAAGAGCAAAAATTTAATGCATTCATTACAGCTCGGAGAGCTTTTTGACCAAGGACAAAAAGGGCCAATGTCTCCTTAACAATCTCCTCAGCAGCTCATGTTCTTTACTGAGACTGCCCCTTCCTGTGATCTTGAGAGGAAAGAAAGACAGTGAGAGAGGAGGAGATTAAACAAGAAGCTAAAATTGCTAGGCCCCAGCTCCCAGTGTTACATCAAAAGATTAATGCATCATGTTGAGGATGCTTCAAACTCCATAATCTCCTTTGCTGCCTCTGTTCTGGGGCTGTTCAAAGTTCTTCTGCCAGTTCAGACAGCGATGCTGTTAGATTTATTGAGGACTTTGGCAATTAATTGCTTTCAGACCTGAGAAGGGCCTCATTGTTGTCCGTCAGAGTTTTAATTAATCAAAGCGGCAGATGGGTAGTATCAGCCTCAAATGCTGGTGTAATTAACTCATTCATTATCATGTCCTCTTGCTCGGTGACGGTTTATAAAGGACATCTTTTATCTAGCTGCCATCATTCTGTCCCCATAGCATGAGTTAAACGATTTTCATCAGTCTTTACCATAATTACCCCGTATCCAGGATACCATTAGGGAAAATGCTAATTTTTGCCAATACATATGTAGGCCCTCCTAGGCTTCAGACAGGTGAGTAGAGTTTGACCTGCAAAGTGAGGCTGGTGAGATTAAAGTTCACTTTGAAAGTCTCTGGAATTTCTTTGCAACTCACACAGTGCCCCTAAAAACCTCCTGTCCTGAACTGTCTGGTCTCCTGGTTCTTTGTGCTGTGTTAAAACAGAAATGTGATCAACTCTCACATGTTTCACAGACCAAAACAGCCTTCTTACCTTGGAGAAACAGAAAGAGCACAACTTCTTAGGCCCTCAAAACTGGATGTGCAAATTGCTGCAGGAGAGTTTGGGTCACAGCTGACCAAGTCCTTCCTGGGGAATAGTGCCACTTTGGGGGGAGTTTCTTGGGTCTTTCTGAATGTGCCCTACCAAAGTGGTTTAAGAGATGTCCTCCATCATTAATGGATGCCCAGGAAACACTCACAGGCACTGGAATTGTCTTGGTAAGTTGTTAGCAAAGCTTTTGACATGCTTTTGGCCTAGGCTCTCTCCATGAGAGTACCCAGCATGGTTCAGGAGTTAACACAGGTCAGGAGCAATAGGCAGTTTGGATGTGGCCACCCTTTGGCGTTTTTTGCCCTGAGGAATAAGAGTTTGGACTCGCCTGAGTCTGTATCAGTTGGCATCAGCACCATAGGAAGGTCCTGAGCACACTGAGCATACTAGGATAGATGTTGCCATAGATACTTATCATGCATGAAATTAGGAGTTTGAAGTAGAACCAGAAGCAAAAGAACAAAGAACTTAAATCCCATGTCTCTGAAATATACCCAATACACCTCCTAATCTTGATGTGGTGCCTGGGAGGGCTCATGACTGCCTCCTGACAACATCTGCTTCAGGAACTTTGGAGTGACGTGTACAACTGTTCATAACCAAATGGCTGCTTACAACCTAATATGTCTAAGCTGTCTTCACTTCCAAATGGTATTTCCAGGATTGCCTGGAAGGGGTATGAAAGCAGGAGCTTTGACCTTCTGAGGAAACCTCTTGTCCTGGATGCTCTTCCTGAGGAGGGGAGGGAGGGTCCCTCAACTGAAGCCCCTTTACATGAGAATGGGGGCAACCTTTCCATGGCACTGTCCATCCAAGCTATGAAGCCAGTGCTGCTCCCCAGCACTGAGGCCATCCTAAATAATGATATCATTCATTTTTAATGTGTTGTCAATAAGGCAAGGAGTTTACATCCCTGCTGCTTGAAGACACTACCACTGGCTATGTGGTTGCTTTCAAAACATTTGGTAGGAACACAAAAGCCATTAAAATTTAGACCAAAATCCTCAGCCAAAGCAATACTGTGGCTTTATTAATCAAAAGGTTTGGGAAAAGAACAGCTTGGCTTTTTTAATTAAGATTGTCTTCCCTTGGCAGATTAATTACCCAGAATTCATTGCAAATCTCTGGCTCCATGGATGTTATTGATCCAGTCAGGCTGCTAGTTTGTGCTTACAGGGATCTCTCTGTGATCCTCCTTCTGTGGGAATTTGGGGAGGGAGGGAAAGATGGAAAGAGGGAGCTGGCTGCCAGTTATTAGAATTTGGAACAGGGCTTTTTTTCCCCCCTAGTTGATTAAATCGAAGCACTAGACAATTGCATTGTGTTGTGCATCTCAGTAACAGCAGCAAACAACACCACCACAAGCCCAGAGAGGAGTGTGGAAGAAGTGTGGAGACAAATGCCAAAGGCAACAGTGGATTTTTTCTGGAGAGGTACAGTAATGGGATTTTTTTACACATGTTCAGAAACAGTGTGCTTAGAAATATACGATGGATGTTTCAAATGCCTCCTAGGCTGTTGTTTTAGTGTAACATGATGGGTTCAAATCAAGGCCAGGACAAGGAACAGGATCACTGGTCCCCTTTGATGATGTCCGTATGAAGTACAGGGGTGATCCCATCACTATTTATGGTGCTTGTAAGCTCAGGCCCAGTGACTCACTTGCTGGTGGGGATGGAGTGCTGATGGGAAGCCAGTCACATCTGTCCCTGCTCTGCAGAAGAACAGCAAGTCTTGGCTTTCCAGAAGGGGAGGCTGAGGCAGCCTGCAGGTCAAGTGATGGGAGAGGAGCGCTGCTGTTTGGTTAGCTGAGAAAGGCAGTCCAAGGAATGTCTCCTGGATGTGGAGCTCTCCCTGTAAAGCATCAATGGCTTGTTTTGTGGGGTCATGAGTGATTCCCTTTCATAGATCTGTTACTTTGGAAAATATAATGGGCACCAACAGCTTTGGCTTGTTAAGGCCCTGATCTCCTTCAACCTTGCAAATAGCATTTTAAAGCCTCAACACACCCCTGTATGCTGCTTCTTGTTTGCTTTGACTGTCAGGCAAATGCCTTAGTCAAACATTTTCAGGGGTGATGTCTAATCCAGGGGCTGTCCCTTAGCACAAGGCTATGCTTTCCATCAGGCCAGCTTGTTGACTACAGTGGCTGTACTTGCTCCATTCTGCCTGGGTACTCAGCCTCTCTCTACCTTCCCTTTTCTCTTTTCTAAGGATTTTTCCCCCTCTACTGCAGTCTTTAAACAAAAAAAACATTTCCCAAAAGGTCTGAAAGATGCTTCTGATATAAGATGGGCTGTAATGATGAGAGCTCTCTGCAGTATCACAAGTCACAAATGGTGCCAGTTGTAGGACTGGCTGCCTTGCTGTTTAGAGAACAACTTTTTGCCAGGCTTCATCCACAGCCTTGTAGAGTTTGCTTTTTAAAAATGCTGGTTTTCCCCTTAGAGTTTAGAAATTCAGGCCTGAATTTTCAGGAGGTAGCAGTAATTTGAGGGCCCTAAACTTGCCTAGAAAGTGATTTTTTACTTTTAGGAAAAGTTGAACACTACTCTTTTGGGATTCTGCTTTAAAAATCTCCTGAATTGAACAGCCTGAATTGCTTTAACCTTTTTGCAAATTCAAAACAAAGGTTGAGAATAGCAGACAGGTTGCAAGCAACAGATGTAATGAGCTGTAGACCATAAGCACAATTAACTGCAGGGCTAAGATGTCTGGTGTTTGGAATCTCATACTGACTGTGGATGGTAGGAGAACCTCACAAATCTCTTGGGTTCCTTCTCCCTTTTTCAGTTAGATGAGTGAAGGAAGCAATATTTTGGGGACGACATCTGGTATTCAGCCTGGGCAGCCTAACTTGCTTCCTCTGATTAATAAAGTCAGGAGAAAGGTGACTGATTCGACTGCTGGCTACCCAATATATGCAAAAGAGGAGTGGGTGCTTTTTTCCTAACTTTAGAGATGGGTGTCAATTTAAAATTGAGACACTGGAGGCCAGTCAAGCATCTCAAATCATACTAGACAACTGTGTAGGCAGTTTGGTGCTGAGTACAATTGAGATGAATAATTCCTAGGAGGTACCTATTTTTTTCTGATGATTGCTAAGACAGCTTAGAATTTGACAAGTGGCCTTTAGATGTATAAAGTTGTGTGAGCTGTAGCTGCAGATGCCTACATTACATACGTACAAAGGCAAGTTGAAATACATGACCTTAAGCACTGCTCAACTCATAGAGGTGGTTACCGGAGACTGAGGACAGAGGCAGCTTCCAGGGTCACTCCATGTACTGTGAACAGAAACTACTCCAGATCTGACATCTTTCACCGCCATGAAACCTTATCTGAATGGAAAGGACAAACACATGGATTGTATGTGAAAGTGGGAATCTAGTGAAATGATTTAGCCTCCCTTTACTCTGCTCATAGCCTTGAAAATGATCCATTATGCTCTGACTTGAGACTGCTCCAAAGTTCGATAAGGCTTTAGTGATGTGATAAAGTTCACAGCATTCACAAACTACGGAAGGCTGTGGGCATTTAAAAGTGTATAAAATAAGCAAGTTTATGGATGTGTGCTGTTAGTTAGCACATTAAATAACCAGGGCACTGTTTACATTAAGCAATTAGTGCTTGTTGCTCCCAGCTAAATTCAAATGAGAGGGAGGGGAATACTTTAATTATTCTTTGTAAGATGTGTAGCTCTGTGACTGCCTTGCCCACATGTATGGGGCTACTGTTGGCTATTTTTGGCCTTGTTTTTAGATGATCTTGGTAATGAACTCACAGGTTTTTTGCTAATCTACAATAACTGCCTGTGAACGGGCTCTTTCCCCCTGCAGATGCAAGGTAACTGATTACATTTCTGCTTTGGCTGATGCTGGCTTATCGGGCAGTAAGACCATGCATGTTGGGAGTCATCACAGTGTAGCTGGTACACATCCCTGGGCTTGCCTTGCACTAATTTTTTGTGTGTCTGTAGCATTTTGAGTGCTGTAAGCATGACTGGACATAGATGTACAGATTAATGCAAACTTTTTTGCAAAAATTATGCTTTGGGATTAAGGGCTATTAATTGACTGGGAGATGAGGTTTTTTGTGTGGTGGATGGTAAAAATAGTGACTTTTGCAAATCCTGCAGTAAGACTGACTCAGTTTGCCTCATAGAGATGATCCACTCGCTGCTCTCCTGTGGTTTTGCTTCTGGATTGTAAAACCAGAAGATGTGAGTACTGAGGAGCTGGGAGCATGAAATGCCCAAAGGGCACAGTCCTGATCCTATGTGCTCACTCAAGCCTGGGGAAAAATCCTGCTGATTTCAGTCAGGTTGATGTCAGGCCCTTAGGTGATCTTGTTAAAAATTAAGAAACTAGTTGTCTGATAGACGTATATTACAATGGGAATTTTATCACTGTAATTGCAGACAGTTGTTAGCCATCTTCTTCAGGGACTGGCATCCTCTGGCCATTAAGCAGATGGCTGTTGTATCGCCTCTGGAAGTGGCCAGTAACTTCTGGATGGGAGACACTTGTTCACTGTTTGAAATTCTCAAACCAGATTATTTTCTCTTTAAGATTCAGGTAAATACATTCCCTGTGCAGATAAACCTACATTCATTATAGGTTAGGTTTTGAAATTTTCACCCATTTCCAAACCAAAATAGTTTCATGTTCCCAGTGGTTAAAACTTCTTCCTGACACCACTTTACCTGAAATGCTTTTTACTCTCAAGCCTGTGGTTTTTGCAATTCTGCTGGGAATTTTCCAGCTTGAGCTCAGATCCCAATGTTTTGGCAACATTCCTGTCTGTGTGTGAGGGAATCCAGGCTGCAATATCACTTAAACCTCCTTGTTTTACAGACAACCTTCTATCTCTCTAGAGCAACCCAGTGTTTTAGCATCCCTATTCTCCTGAAATCCACTAAGCTGGCAAAGACCACAATGCGTTACAGCTGCTACAATTCAGCAGAGCCCTGGCTTGCTGGTGTGGAAAATTACTTTTGGTTTGAGCAGGTGCAGGGCACATTATGGTTTTCAGCAATGTAGCTGTGTACACAGAATGAAACAAGCCCTAGGAAGCTACCTTGAATTAGGAATAATACGTTTTGGTAAGAATAATTGAATTACAGGTAAGATGATGTGTGAAGTAATCTGTGTTTGCCTAGCCTGGGCAGTGCAGCTGTTTGTTAATTGAAGGATTTAATCTAACAGGAGGGTTGTTTGTCAGGCTGCAGTCTGTGAAAGACCCAGTTTTGGTCCTGTACTCATAAAAAGGTTGGTTGGAGAGGACTCTGTGAAGTCTGATCTGCCAGTGTTTCATGGCTCCTTCCTCCTTTCCATGAGGATCCTCTAGGACCTGTCTTGCCCTCTTTTCTCCAAACCATCAGTGTTATCACTGCAGTAATCAGTAGTTGCCATCAGCCTGTTCACACCACGTCTCACTTCTCTCTGCCAGTCCTGTCCCTGCTCATGATCTTCTGCCCCCAACCTCTGCTCCTACTGTCATATCCCCTCCCCTTGCTTTTTCTCCTCCATTTCTGGTTAGCACAGCTGTTTCTTTCCAAGCAGCTCATTGACCTTCCCATTTCCTTTTCTCCATTTGTTCCCTTCTCCATCTCCATTGCTTTGTGTATTTCAATAGACTTATTGGAATAGACCTATACTTTAAAAAAAAAGGGGGGGGGAAGATAGAAGTAAAGGACTTATCTGGTTTCCAGGGGAAGGATGAGGAACAGACTCTGCCTGTCTCTCCAGGGCAGGATCCTCACATGTGCAAGCATAGGAAAGTTCTGTGACCCTTCGGCAAAAGAAGAGTTTTCAGAGCTTCTTGTGAGCATCTTTTCTGAGCATCATCTGTGTTTGGCTGGTGAAACACTGCCCCTGCTTTCCTTCTGAGACAGGAAGGCTGTGCAGCTGGTTGCACTTGAAAAGTGATGCTCTAGGCATTCAGTGGGCGCTACAGAAACAAGGGGCAGCCTCAAAAGTTGTCCTGGGGTACAGCTTACTGTGATGTGCCCAGCATTCAGGAGAGGAGCTGCGGATCTAGCCTAGCTCTTTACCAGCCTCTTCCTGCCACAGCATTGGTGATTGCTTCCATCATCCTCACTTTCTCTGTGCATGCTTGCTCTGAGCGTTCCCTGTGTCTTGAAGTTCACACAGCAATTTGTAGAAGATAAAGCCCTGGACTAAGGGTCGACTCTAGTACTGCTTAGATGGGCAATATTCATTGTCCAGGGCAGTTCTGTATTGTCCCTGGGAAGGACCTAGCACTCTGAAAACAGGAGCATTTTTCATTGCTTGCCTGTACTTACCAGCATTGCCTCAAGCTTTTTTCTTGCACATGAACCTTACAGTGATGTTTGGTAAACGATTTTTGCTGTTTAATGCCATAAACAAATGATAAGTCAAAGTGCTGACACATCATGCTAGGTACACTAAGCCGTGGCATTTTGTTTAAATCCTTTATGTGAAGTCTTGATCTCCGATGTGTAGGCAGAAGATGAAAGCTTACTGTATAAGGCCCTGTGTGGATCGTGACCAGAAAGAAAGAGATTTTATTGACCAGGAGTGGCAGTAAACAAACAAGAAGGTAAGTTTCACAGTGTGTGTTACAGGTGAACAGAGGAGAGGAAAAGATTAACAAGAGTCATTCATTTGCTTTTTTTATTATGTATATTTTCATTAGAAAACAACCTTGAACACCCAGGAATAGTTTTCTAATAAACGTAAGCTCATGAAGAGCACTTGGAAGTTTCCATTCTGGGTTCAGGAGAATGACGGGACAGTAACACAGTTGACATGGTCATTCCTCTTAGTCAACCCCTCCCTTGTGGCTGATTGTTTCTCACATTGCAGCCTTCCCTTCCCCGTGGTTTGTGCCCTGAACAAAACCAACCCCCCCCTCCCAGCCCCAGAGATATATCTGTAGAAGTCTCAAAGAGAGTATTTCTGCATGGACACACCATTGACTCATCTCATCCCTCAGTGAACATAGAAATTTCTTCCAGGCCTGACTCGGGACCCTACCAACAGACCTTGGAGATCCATGCAGAGACACTTGCTTCCTCTCCTGGGCAGACCCTGTAGTAGTGAAGGATCAGACTATAGTCCTTGGGAGTGATTTCAAAGAGGACTCATGAGGAGATGTGGAATTTGCCTACTGGGGACTCTGCCCATTGGGGATGAAGATCCAGGGAAGTGTTCTTGCCATTAGCTATCTCCCTTCTTACTCTCAGCCTCTCTGGGGCAAAAGTCCTGAAGGGGTTGATGCATAGCTATGGGCTGGTTGTGCTTCTGGAATGAGGAAGATTTCTTCCCCAAGCCTGGCCTGCATTGCCTGCAAAGGGTTTGTTTGTAACAGAGAGCTGACATGTATGAGCTAAAAACATGAAGGACAAGGCCATTTTGCTTTGCTACCATATAAATCTAACAAGTATTCTTGCTCTCTGTCATCAAGGCAGACCTCACCCCATTTTACCACCATCTAAAATACATGTGCTTTGTCCTCACCATGGTTTTGGCTCAGGTACATAATCCACTCTAGTTACCCTAAGGCTAAGAAACAAAAGATTCCCCATGCCATTATCCCACAGCTCGATAAGAGTGAAGGAGATGCTTGAAAGCATTTGCTTTTCTGGATCAAGAAGCTGAACTCTATGAAAAAGGGTTCTGCTGGCCACACTAGTCCAGAGGGATAGGAGGAAGGTTTGTGTGCCTGTTTGCAATGAGTAGAAGGGCTGTCCACACTCCTACCTCAGAGAGATGCTCTACCATTTAGTAGCAATGAATCAGCCTTTTCCAAAGGAAAGTGAAGATTATGGAGTAGTGAGTGAAAGGGGAGGGGGAATATTAGCTCAAAAGAACATAGGTACTGAGATCAGCTGTTCAGAGAACATAAATTTTTGTCTCTCTAGCTGGGAAAGAAGATCAGGTGGGTTAGGTAGAGGTCTGTCTATCCTTCTAGGAAAAAGGACTGAACTGAACCTCTGTAATGTGCAGTGGAAAAACTCCCAGAGAAGTGTGTCAGGCTGAATTTTAAAGGAAAGCTGTCTTGTAATGAAGAGCAAAGAACAGAGTAGGTCTGTTACCAACTTGAACTGGGAAATAATGAGATAGGTCACTTGCAGGGGCACACTGGGCAAGTGCAATTCTTCTGATTATTGATATCAAAAGTTGATAGATGGTCCCACTGCCCAAGAGTGACTTGTTAACAACAGGTTATCCTGCCATAGAGGGGCGCAACTGGAGACAAATCATATCTGCCTGATGCTGGTTATCGCACCCAGAGGGAAGCTGTGGTCCTCTGTAAAAGGCTACGCTCTAGGAAGACTCCTTGATTATGAGCAGACTCAATCTCTCAGACTTTCTTTGAGCAAGCAGGGAACTGAATGTGATGTCCTAATTCTGTTTGGTAAAGCACATCTTTGATGCATAACATAACATATAAAGAAGCATCTTCCCTTGGTACCTCTACTGTTATTTAATTCTTTTAAGTCCTGGGTATGAGAATCCTTTTTTTTTTTGTTTTGTTTTAATTCTTTACCCAAAGATGCTTGGCCAAAAAAAGGGGTTAATAATAGGAAGTAAACAGGCTGTGAAAAATACTGTCAATGTGACTTGCAAAATAATTGCTCTCTGAGTTCTCATCCCTGTTCAGAAATCCATCTCTTCTCAAACAGTTGTGATTTCAGGGTTTTGTGCTTTTGCATCGTTGTGCTTGTTTGAGTATGGCTCAGATAACTTTGAGGGGTCTTCAGTCATCTTCCTGCTTGTGGAGCTGAGTGTCTGTTTTCCACATACTTCTGCATTAATTAAATGCTAGACAATGATGAGTATGAACCGGGGACAGGCCAGAGGTCACATAAAAGCATTTCCCTCTTCTGTCTTCTCTTTGCCTGAAGTCAAATCATATCTTGTACTTTCCACACAGCAGCTCCCTAGCTCCTGTCAAGACTTGTTCAATACAGTTAAGTATTCTTTCAGGTTTATTCAGTTTGTTGTGGTTTTTTTTTTGTTTTGTTTTGTTTTGTTTTTTTTATGTTTTCAGGATAACATTTATAAATATATATGTATATGTATACATATATTTTATCTTGAAATTCTAATTCTGGAAGAGAAAACAGAATTCTTTCATCAAAGGAGAAATTCACCCACTGACCTGGAGGTAATTTGAATAATGAACTAGATAGTTTTTGATGTTTGTGTAAACAGCACAGAAGTGTCAGATTCTGTTCTCCTTGTATCCAATATGATAGATGTGAGATCAAAGACTGCCTTCAGTAACTGCAGCATGTCAGACTTGCATTATTGAGGAAATATTCCTAGATCCAGCAGCTCATTGCTGTTGTATGGAAACCAATTGATATTTTCACTGTATCTCCTTCAACGTGGAAGAAGAGATGAATGTCAATACAATAAGCTCCTACACTTGTTTCTCCTCTCAGGATTCAAATATGTCATTGTCTATCAATGAAATGAATTTGTCTGTTTGGATACATGAAGGATGTAAAAAACTCTAAAACTAGTCCATGAGGATTCCTGTGACTGTCTGCTCAGGAGGTCTTCAGAGCGGAGTCTAGAGATAGCAGAGGGGATGAGGCATCTGTTGGCTCAGGAACAAGAAGGAGCAGTCACAGGTGAGGTGAATAGTGGAGGGGAGGTTGGGATACTCAGCCATTAATCACTAAAGCAATTGCATTACTGACTATTTCCCTCCAAGTGCTTGACCGACATAGAACAGTAACAGGAAGAGACAGATCTTCTGGCCATGCATTCTCACAAGGAGATGTGCAGGAGTTGGGGTGGATGAACTACAAGCTGGAAGTCCTAATGGTGCAGCCTCCTCTGACAGTGAAGTGTAGCAGTACTCCGTGTAGTCAAAATAATCTTTCTCTTGTGGAAAACAGAAGATGCTTGAATGACTGACCACCACAAGCAGGCAAGGGATGGTCTTCAGAACTGGAAGGTCTTCAGAATGGTCCTCCATCTACAGGCATTGGCTCTGACATTTTACTGCTGCCAGATACAGGGGCTTTGAGAAGAGTCAGGGACCTGGTAGACATGAGTAGTATTTTCCTGTCTCCCCAGGTAAAAAACATAGTGGACAGCCAATGCCTCTCTTGACTCAAATCTGTGCTGCTGACTCGCTCTTTCCTTGGGTCGCCCATCATGGTAAGGTAAGGCATGGACCTCTTCAGCACCTTGCTTCGGAAACCACAATAGGGAACACACGTGATTTACTTGAAAAACAGTCCATCGCTTCTGACACTTGAAATTGGAAACCAGGTGTTGGCTGGGTATATGGGTTTTGCTAGCATTATGGTTTTTTTCTGGCAGCCAATTAACAGCAGGCACCGAGATTGGCAAAGTGAATAGATACCGAAGAGGCCTGGCTGCTGATTACAGAGTCTGGCTATTGATACAGACTTTTAATGGTCCCTGTGTTCTCTGCTGACCCTTGGGGTAGTGCATGTGCTTGAGCCACTGCAGGCACAGAGGAAGAGGGTCTGAACTCGGCAGTGGGTATTTACCAAGAGACTGGATGGCAAGAGCTGTTGAAGCTGTAGTCCAGCACTGATGTTTCAGTAGGTAAGAATAGCATTAGCAACTGACACAGCAAAACACCTCTGAAGAGAATAACCAGAAAGACCTGTCAAAACTGATGGAAAATCAGGAGACTAGCAGCAATCACAAGAATGAGCAGGACCACACACATATGATGGCTGATGATGGCTGAACACAGTCCTCCACACTGACCATCCCCAAATGGTGTTGAGGGACCACAAAGCCCAAGAACTAAGGGGTCTCCACAGTGATAGGACCTGGTATTTTCTCCACTGGGAGAAACAGCTGCCAAACTCTGCAAGTTTTGTTTGTCAGTGGAAGCCAATCTGACCGCTTTGTAACAAAATACAGAGAATGTCTCTTCAGGAACCCAGCAGACAAGACTAGAGGAAAGATTCAGGGAAGAGGAGATACCTTCTGTAGCACAGCTCTGCCCCATCTCTTCTGTCTGCTAGAATCTCCCAATACACAATGTATTTTGCATTTCTTGGGAGCATACTGTCTCCATTTGCACCTTTTAAAGTCCTGCATAGTAGCACAAAGGGGATGGCACAAGGAGGTTGTGGGAGACAAGAGAACTGTGCTATGGAAGGAAGAGACTCTCATCAGTATTTCCACCATCACTGCTTTGGGGAGGAAAGAAAAAGATAATCCAAAACCCCAAACCCCCCCACTAAATTTGCACTTGTTCTCTCAGGCTGGCAGCCTAGAAGTTCATAAACTCAGAAGTACCTTGTTTTGGAGTAAACTGTTCTGAAAACAGTTTCCAATGGCTTCCCCAAGTTTGCTTTGCTGGTGGCAGCCCTTCGGCTCCATGCTGGCACGTGTATGAAGCTCTTTGAACAAGTTTTGACCTTCCTTTAGTCCCTCTGCCCATCAAGCCAGCTAATGACATGCTTTGTATTGCACAGAACACATACAATTGACAAGTTCATAGTGTTGTTTAAATATTAAACAGTCTAGACAGGCTTTTGAGTCTTATGCCACTATGAAAAGGCTCAGACCATACCCATCTCTGAAACTGGGCTGCGGGATCATTTGCACAGTAAGACAGACAATAAGACTTGTATACATTGCCATGCAACAGAAGAGACCCCGAACCGCCAGCCCTAAGTGGAAAGTTTATTTCTAAGCACAATATATGGAAAAACCAAACCAACAAACCCCACAGATATAGAAAATGTTGTAGCAAATCCCTGGTCAAGTAGGACTTCATGTCTGTCACTACCCTGCACCTCACAGCCACTTAAAATGTCATGCAATGGAGGAGAGGGCACTCAGACGACACCCTTTGCTTCAGATCAAGGAGGATCTCCAAGCAGGAGAGGGCTGATGGCACTCCCACTGAGTGACTGGACTGTAACCAGCAAAAGGGCAGCGCTGCTCACCCCCACCACATGCTTCATGACTACCAGTGGTAGACTTAGCACTTCAACAAGCTTTACCAACGTGGATTCTCACAACACCCCTGTGAGGTAGGTACGTATTGTTATTCCCCCTTTGCATGGAGGGGGGACTGAGCCAAACAGCCCAAGGCTACAGAGTTGGTGGCAGAGCTGGAGTGAGAGAATGCAGAGTCCTGTGTGCTCAGAGTACCAGATCACACCACTCTCATGGTGAGTTGTGCTTCTGACCTCATAAAACTTTAGCCGTTAGCCAAATTAAATGAATTTGACTTCTCCACATTAAATGAGCGGTGGGCAGGGAGGGAAACAACATCATGTCTGACAGCTGTCCCTTTGTCTGTGTATGTTCCCCACTTCCCAAAACCACCATAATTACTCATCTCTTGGAATGAGGACAGTTTTCAGGACAGGCCTGGGGGCGAGAGGCTGCTGTGTTTGCTTCCTTTGGCCAAGTTTCTCTCTACTGTGGATCAGAAGTGGTTCTTCCAGAGACCATTTGTTGCAACACCTTCATTCTGGGGGTAGTAGCTGCTTTTAGAGATGATTAGAATTGCCCCTTCCGTCTCCCTCCACCCACCAACAACCCTTCCCTCCCCTCTGCCAAAAACACTCTTTGGTAGACAGTAAGATTGGTCAGATAAAGGTACAGTGGCCTCAGAAACCATGCTGTTTCATATGGGACCTCAGTAAGTCAGCTTTCTTGGCTGGTGTTTCACCTCCCACATTCTCTGCCAGAGAAGTACCTGTTCTGTTGCATTCTGATATTCAAAGGGACACTGTCAAGTAATCGTGGTGAAAAATATGACCTGCCTTAAAATGCTAACCGCCATCTTCAACGTTGCAGAATGACTGGTGTGTTCAAACCCAGAGGCTGCAGTTTGACATCTTCCCTGGTCCAGAAAGTGTTTCTGGACTCATGATGGCCTAGCTGCCAAAGTAGCTGGTGGCTCATGTTTGCCCTGGCTCCAATAGAAGCTGTGAGAGGTGCTGGTACGATGACAGAGGGCAGTTGGACAGAGCCATTGTGCAACATTTATCAGCACTGCTGCTAAATGGATGCAGTTTTGCTGAAGTCCTTATTTTAATATTGGGGGGGCCTGGGTTCAGGCTTGATCACTATGGGCTAATTGTTTTGGGATTGCTGAGCTGTTGCTCCTCAGTTAGCTCATGTCCGTATTTTTAGGGTTCCTGCTCTTACATTTCCTTTGTGGCAGTTGCACTGGCAAAAGAGCTCAACCCAGTATGGTGGGACATATCCACCATAGAGCGAGGATAGGAAATCAGTAACACAGATTTCCTCCTGTCGCAGAAGAAACATGGGGAGGAGAAGGATGGGGATGGTGAAAGGATGAGTGGAAAGAACGATACGTGCCCAAATGGAAAAGGACAAAATCTAGGGAAAGAAATTTTATTTTCAAGCTTGTAAGAGAATATTACAAACAATGGAGAGTAAAAAAAGCCCAAACCCTAAAAACTATTTAAAAAGTACTTGACAGTGTCCCTTTAATATCCACAAATGATTCAGCCATTGTGCACTGAAAGGGAATGTTCCTGAAGAGCAACCGGTACCTTCGAGGATATATCCCAGAGAAGGAGACTTATTAGAAGTGTTACATATTCAATCAAGAAACTGTGCTCCCTCTTCAGTCCAACTCTCTCTTGAATGATTGAATGCAATAGACTTTGTAATGAACTCACAAACTGGATGTGAAAGGCTCAGCCTACAAGACTGAGTGAGACTGTTGCAAATCAAGCAGCAGGGATACAGACACTGAAAAAAAAGATGTGCGTCTCTAATACATGAGTGTCTGAATCAGCAAAGAAGCAGAAACCCACTGAGATGGGTCTACTTCTTGTGATTGGAGTTACAATGAAAGGAAATTAACCTGGAATGTCTGCATGGAAAATGATGTGAGTGGCAAGATTTGGATGCTGGATTTGGAGTTATGAAGGCATAAATGACACCAGTACTTGTGCTTGAAACACCTGTGGAGAGTTTGTAGAAAATTTGCCAAAAATGCCTATACGTTGAATAAAGGTCATAGAGCGCCCTCCCCCCTCCCAATTCTACCCTCACAAACCCCTTGTCAGGAACATTATGAAAGAAACAGGATTTTTGGTGAAATCTGGGTACGTCTGTGTTTTGTTAGATTTTCTTGGTGGGATGATTCAGTCCCTCTTTCTGTAAATCAATACTGAAAAATCCCCAGCCATTTCACTTCAGGTATCCTACAGCAAATCGAACAAGGTTCAGAGTGACTCATGAAACAAAACAACTCATAGCCCTGGTTAATCACAGTCTGGAAAATAAAAATATTCCAAATATTTCATTCCCTTCCTTGTTTTTAGAAATCTCACACTGTGTGTGTGTTTGTGTGTGTGTGTGTGTGTGTGTACAGGGGGTGTGTACAGAGCGTTACCTATTCCAGGTAATAAGATTTGTAAGACATGCTAAACCATCTGTTCCTCTGCTTCCCCAGAACTCTGCCTACTCAGTTTGTAGTCTGTATTGCACTTGTTTTGTTGGGTTTTTTTTGTGATTTGTGTTGTTGGTTTTTTAATTTTTTTTTAAACTGTCTGGAAAACATTAACCTCTTTAGCATGAGTGTGCAGCTCTCCCTCCACCTGCTTTTTTTTCCTCAGCTGGCCAGGTGCAGCCTCTTATATCTTGTGCAGTTACCAAAAAAGAAAAGGAGAGGAGAAAAAAAAAAGGAAAAAAAAAAGAAAAAAAAAGAAAGAGAAAGAAAAAGGCACACCATGCTCCTCTGCTTTATGAGTTCTTTGTCTCCTCCGGTTCTTGTTAAGGCCTCCTGAATTCCTCGTCTCAGACCGTCGTGACCCTCATGACGAGCTCTCTGTTACTACTAGACTGACTCCTCTGTTCGTGAGGCCTCAGGTGGCTGAGTATATGCAGGATGGTGTAAGCACAGTGGTGGTCAGAGAGGGTGCCTGTGGCATGGCCTGCAGCCCGTGCCCCGCTGTCGGCTGGAGCGGAGTTAGTGGCTGTACCACCAGTGGAGGACGAGTGGGTGGTTTGGGAGGAAGGGCGCTGATTTGTCCTGGTCCCTGTTTTTTGTTCCTCCATGTCCTTTGTTTTGTCATAGTTCAGCACTTTCCACTGCTGATTGACCGCCTGCCACCGTTTAAAAATCCGGTAAACCGAGGGCCCTTCGTGTATTATTAGACCTGGAGGGAAGGGGGAAAGAAATAAACATAAAACAGAAGTAAAACTTTACAAAGAACCATAAACCTACCCCAGCATCCTGCCCCCAGCTAGCTGGTTAGCTCCACTCTCCCTCAGCCAGTGTCTACTCAACCATAAATCATGTATTTTAATTACTGACTGGCAGAGCACCCATGCTCCTGTTCTGCTGGATCCCTCTTCCCCTGAGTTGAAAGGATTGCAGCTTTATCTCAGCAATCAATAAACGGATCGTTAATGCAGCACAGTGAGTTATGCTCTTACAGCAAAACAGTTTCTATTTACCAATAAACACCTGAGGTTTATCTATCACCGGACTAGTTTTGCATGCTGCATAGGCATGATTCACCCCGCTAACGGCGCGTGTTTGCAGGGGGTGTGACTGGATCTGACGCGATGATGATGTCTGCTGCACCAGCGTCATGTG
>NW_010291040.1:0-451 GCF_000700745.2 Antrostomus carolinensis | reverse complement strand
GTGAAATCCCCCAGATCCTCAAACTCTCCTGTTCAGCCTACCTCAGGGAAGTTGGGCTTCTTGTGGTTGGTCTCTGTGTAGCATTTGGGTGTTTGGTTTTCATTGTTGTGTCCTATGTGCAGATCTTCAGGGCTGTGCTGAGGATCCCCTCTGAGCAGGGACGGCACAAAGCCTTTTCCACATGTGTCCCTCACCTGGCCGTGGTCTCCCTGTTTATCAGTACTGGTGCGTTTGCCTATCTTAAGCCCCCGTCCATCTCCTCCCCATCCCTGGACCTGGTGGTGTCAGTTCTGTACTCAGTGGTACCTCCAGCAGTGAACCCCCTTATCTACAGCATGAGGAACCAAGAGGTCAAGGATGCCCTAAGTAAACTGGGCCAATGGACGCTGTTTCATAGAAAATAACCTTCCTCCACTTCTCTGCACATTTCCTAGAGTTTATTTTAGGCCAT
>NW_010291039.1:0-1354 GCF_000700745.2 Antrostomus carolinensis | reverse complement strand
GGCGTCCATCTTAACCAACAGCGTCCATCTTAACCAACGGTGTCCATCTTTCCCGGTGGCGTCCATCTTTCCCAATGGCGTCCATCTTAACCAACAGCGTCCATCTTAACCAACGGTGTCCATCTTTCCCGGTGGCGTCCATCTTTCCCGGTGGCATGGCGGAGCCGGTGTCCATCATAACCCTCCCCTCTGTCGCAGGTCGGTAACGCAGTGCCTCCTCCTCTAGCCAAAGCCATCGGGCTGGAGATCAAGTCATGCGTGTTGGCCAAGCTGAGAGAAGACACCATGGCGGGTAGGTGCCATCTTGGGGAGTTGCCGCCATCTTCCTTCCGCGGTGACGCCAACCCTGGTGTTGGGTTTTCTTTAGGGGGTTGGTTTGGGGTTGAAGGGGATCCATTGGGGTGGGGGATGGTGCTGTCACCCTCATCTTCCGTCCCGCAGAGACCAGCACCCTGGAGAAGATGGAGACCATGGAAACCGCCGAGTGACGCGCGGGTTCTCCTCCAGCACCAGGACGCCTCAAGATGCACTGATTTCTTTTGAACCCCTTTTTATTTGGTTGGTTTGATTTGATTTTGTTTGTTTGTTTGATTTTTTTGTTTTATTTGATTTTTATTTGTTTGATTTTTTGTTTTATTTGATTTTTATTTGTTTGATTTTTTGTTTTATTTGATTTTTGTTTGTTTGATTTTTTGTTGGTTTTTTGGTGGGTTTGTTTTTGGTTTTTGTTTGATTTTTTGTTTGGTTTTTTTTGTTTGATTTTTGTGTTTGATTGATTTTATTTTTTTGTTTGTTTGATTTTTCATTGTTTGATTTTTTGTTTAATTTTTTGTTTCTTTGATTTTTTGTTTCTTCGAATTTTTGATTTTTTGTTTGATTTTTTGTTTGTTTTATTTGATTTTTTGTTTGTTTTTTGTTTGTTTGATTTTGTTTGATTTTTTGTTTGTTTGATTTGATTTTTAATTTGTTTTATTTGATTTTCAATTTGTTTTATTTGATTTTTTTTATTTGTTTGGTTTTGTTTGTTTGATTTTTTGTTTGTTTGATTTTTGTTTGTTTTATTTGATTTTTTTGTTTGATTTTTCATTTGTTTGATTTTTGTTTTATTTGATTTTTTATTTGTTTTATTTGATTTTTTATTTGTTTGGTTTTGTTTATTTAATTTTTTTGTTTGTTTGATTTTTTGTTTGGTTTTTTGTTTGTTTGATTTTTGTTTGTTTGATTTTTGTTTGTTTTATTTGATTTTTTGTTTGATTTTTTGATTGATTTTTTGTCTGATTTTTGTTTGTTTTGAGGTTTTGTTTGTTTTTTTGTTTTATTTGATTTTTTGTTTGATTTGATTTGATTTTTTGTT
>NW_010291038.1:0-2544 GCF_000700745.2 Antrostomus carolinensis | reverse complement strand
GGAGAGCAGCCAAAAGGGCACCCGAGAGTCCTGGGAGTCGGGTGAGGAGCTTGTTCGGGCTCAGAGGGAGCTTCAGCCAGCACCGAGCTCACCTCGATGGTGGGTAAGAGATGGTGAAAGCCCCAAAGCTGCTGTTGTCACCCCTGGGCTGGGTGCTGGGGCAGAGCTGTGGGGCTGTGTCTCAGGGCTCTTCCAGGCTGTCATTAACCTTTATTAGCAGAGAGCAAACGAGCTCGCAGAACTAGGGGTGAGGCAGAGATTGGGGTGTTCATCTGCTTGGAGCGGGTGAGCTTCCCTTGGCAGGCCTGGCAGGATGGGAAGGAGAGCTGGAGGGGGACAGAGGGTCCTGTGGGTGCTATAGGGGTGCTGGAGGGGGACAGAGAGTCCTGTGAGTGCTGTAGGGGTGCTGGGGGTCCCCTGGGTGATGGAGAGGGATAGAGAGTCCTGTGGGTGCTATAGGGGAGCTGGGGGTCCCCTGCGTGCTGCAGGGTGACAGAGGGTCCTGTGGGTGCTATAGGGGTGCTGGAGGTCCCCTGGGTGCCATTGGAGGTGCTGAGTGTCCCCTGGGTGCTGAAGAGGGACAGAGGGTCCTTTGGGTGCTAAAGGAGTGCTGGGGGTCCCCTGGGTGCTGCAGGGGGACAAAGGGTCCTGTGGGTGCCATTGGAGGTGCTGGGGGTCCTGTGGTTGCTGAAGAGAGACAGAGGGTCCTGTGGGTGCTATAGGGGAGCTGGGGGTCCCCTGGGTCCTGAAGAGGGACAGGGGGTCCTGTGGGTGCTACAGGGGTGCTGGAGGTCCCCTGGGTGCTGGAGGGAGACAGAGGGTCCTGTGGGTGCTACAGGAGTGCTGGGGGTCCCCTGGGTGCCATTGGAGGTGCTCAGGGTCCCTGCCCCTCTCCCTGCAGTGCTCTGCAGCACGAGGGGGTCCTTGTCACCCCCTCAGCCCCTGTGTCCCCGGGTTACTCCCCGCTGTGGGAGTGTGCTGGGCTCTGCAGGAGAGCGGGGAGCCCGGGGAGGTCTCAGGGTGCAGAGGGGAGAGCACAGAGCCCAGACCACATGGCAGTGGGACAGGGAGACCTGTCTCGTGTGCCCCTCGGGGACTGTGCTGGGCCTGGACACCAGGAGGGTGGCACAGAGCTGCGGCTGCAGCGTTTGTTTCCCAGGAAGGTGTCGCCCAGGGCGGCCTCGCAGCTGCAGCCACAGAGACCTGGAGTGTGGGGGGCAGTTTGGAAGGGACTCGTCCCCACTCCTGACTCGGCCACAGCCCAGGGGAAGGACATGGTTTTGAGATGTGGCTCTGCATGATCTGAGCAGGGCTGGCTTGAGCTTGGGCTTTGGCTGAGGAGAAGGAGCCGGGGACAGGCACTGTGGCTTCATGCAAAGTCAAAGTGATTGCAAAGAAAGAAACAAACAGAGGAGGGACCATGCCTGGCACTTGTCTCTCCTGCAACCTCGTCCCACGGGCTGGTTCCCACGTGGGGAAGAGGCCCAGGGTGAGGGACACAAGCACACACCATGATAAAGCTGCTCCTGTCCTTGGCAGGAGACCTCCCAACCTCCCACCCCTCCTGTGCCCAGAGGAGGGCTCGACCGCTCGATTGAGTGGTGCCACGGGCCGGTGTGTGGCTTGAGGTTGATCTCCTGCTGGCAGCAGCACTGGAGCTGGCTCTGAAATATTCCTGGGAAGTGAGGGAGGGCTGTGCTTGAGCCTTGCTTGCTTTCAGCACATGCTTACAGTGACAAATGGCCTGGCAGTTGGGTGGGAGAAGCTTCAAGCTCTTTGGGGGAGCAGGTGCAGGTCCTGTATGGTTGTAATTCCCTCAGCTGCATCCCACAATTGTGACTTTAACTTTTAACCCCCAGCCTGTGCTAGATGGGCACGACTAGAAATAAACTGCAGGGTGGGATGACATCTTCTCCTGCTGCTGGTTTGCTTGGGCAGTGACCTTCTCCTCACCTGCTGCACTTATGGGGACAAGGAGGGATGGCTTTTCTTTGGGCATGTGCATTTTTTTTTTGGCTTGAACCAGTCGGTTCTGGCTCAAAACCCCACATGAGGTCACCCTGCTCCTTCTCCTGTGCCTGCTCAGAGAGCTCTGAGTCTGTTCAGGCTCAGCCAGCACTAAGTGAACTGTCCTCCAGCTTCTCCTGGAGCACCTCATTCCATTTACACCTTGGAGGTTTGGTTTAAGCTTCGAGCTTGCAAACAGCCCCTTGATGAGCACCGGGACACGGGGCAAAGGGGGGCTGGAAGGTGACAGCTCCCTCAGAGCCCGTTTCCCAGCCAGGATTCAGAGCTCATAGCTTTTCTCTGGTGAAACCAGCCCTTTTCCCAGCAGCAGAGGGATCTCAGTGATTTCAAAGCAGCTTCCAGGAGCCCAAGCTTTGTTCTGAGGTGTGTTTAACCTGGCTGTGTGAGTTTTGAAATAATCTGTGGCATCTTGTTAGCGATTGAAACAACTCAGTGTAGGGAGTGAGAGGTGTGTGTGGTGTCCAGAAAAGAGAGGGGCAGTAATGGGATGGGATGCATCCACGGGTCCTGAGGGAA
>NW_010291037.1:36100-36387 GCF_000700745.2 Antrostomus carolinensis | reverse complement strand
CCTCCAAGTGTTTTCAGACCCACTATTCCCCGCCGGGCCCATTCCAGCCCACCTAGGGATGTCTGCTCTCCAAAATGCATTGATTTGTTTGATTTTCATTTATTTCTTTTAAGCTCTGTTCTTGGGGATTGAGGAATCAAAAGCGAGCTCTCCTCTTCACCCCACTGCCCAGGCTGCTGGAAAAAGCCAGGAGGATGGCAAGAAGGGTCTGGGGTGGCTGGGGCTCCGTGTGGGAAACACGTGCTGTCCGTCCGCCTCACGGTGCTGCTCAGGGATGGAGAAAGGGA
>NW_010291037.1:30707-36059 GCF_000700745.2 Antrostomus carolinensis | reverse complement strand
TGCTTCTCCCCAGGAGGAGCAGAACATCTGGAAGGAAAGAGGAGTGAGTCCAGCACTGACACAAAGGTAAAGAGAAAAGAAGGCACGGGAATGCTGCTCTTCTCTCATTGCTCTCACTGCTGTCTTGGAATGATGGGCCCCGAACTAGGGCTTGGTCTGATCTGAAAGCAAAGCAGGAACTGCTCCCAGCAGTCATGGGCAGTGCCCTGCCAGGTGCTGTGAGACTATCCTGCACCTTCATCTGCCTCATCTTTGGGTGATGAGACCAAAGGCTCAGGCTCCAGAGCCCTCTGAGTGCCATAGCTGCGGGTTCCCATCACCTGTATGGGAGCAACTCGGGAACGTCTGGATCTCCTGGAGAACCTGTGACCGCCTCTGAACAGAGAGGCACTGCAGAGGCTTGGGGACACCCAGCACACAAACTCGGGGCAAAGCCAAGCTGGATTAAACACACAAATTACCACGCTGAACCTTCAACTAGTTCTCTGTCAGAAATACTTTGCCGTACACACACAAAAAAAGTGTTATTGTTAACTTTCTCCTTCCATTGTTTTTTCTGTGTCACCTCATGCCTCTCCCCCCACCGATTTCCTGACAACCTTGGGAGGAACAATGCGGTGACAGAATATTTTTTCCTCCAGAGATTTACAGCCCATGCACCAAGGAGGGCTGAGGAATGAGGGTGCCCTGCTCCAGCTCCAGCTCCAGCTCCAGCTCCAGCTCCAGCCCTGAACCCTTCGCAGCACTGAAAGGTTCAGCCAGCCTCGACTGGTCTGCTCAGTTCAGGGGACAGAGCAAGGCTTGTTAGCTTTTCTTCTATTGCTTTGGAGCATATTTGTTATTAGATTAGGGCAAGGTAATTCAGCTCCAAAGGGAATAATCTCTCAGCCATGCTGTACAGCTGTGCAGCTGATGAAGGAACTCATGCAGTGCTCCAAAGACAGGTGTCTCCTGGTCATGTTCTTTTCCAGTTCCTGAACCTTTATTTTTTTAGCTGCCATCGTTCCCTTGACCTGCCTGCTGAGATTCCTGTCAGAGAGGGGCAAAAATCACCATCTGATGCTGGGTTTTGGGACACAAACAGTTCCTCTTCACATGCCCTCCACTTAAATGCCTACTGGCATGAGGCTGTGACTGACACCACCCCTTATCACCCTTACCCCATGCCCCATATCAGTTCATTCTCCAGGAGGGTACCTTTGAGAACTTCCCATCCCCAGCCTACTCCCACAAGGAACAGAAGGACAGGAGGCCATGGGAGATGGACAAGCATTTAAAATGCTTAATGGACAGAAACCGGCCATCCTGAGTGGGGGTCTCAACCTCTCGTAATATTTCAGAAGGAAAAAGAGAGACAGACCCTCCTCCCCCACCTTGTACCAATATGGTGTAGGGTTTAAAGGAGGCTCCCCATAGTGAGGAGCTTCAAAGCCTTGCCAGCCCCTCCCACCGAGTGTCCTCCTGGTTCAGTTCCACCCTCCACATTTAAGTGCCTTTCATCCTTCCTCTTCTTCGTCCTCATCGTTATTAGGTTCCCTTCCCCCCCCTCCCGCCCACTCCCACCCTTGCTGGAGACTGCCTTTGGTCAGGAGCCCAATGGGAACCAGCTGTCAGGCGTAGCTGGGATATCCTGGAGAAAACAGCTTGAAAATGCCTCCCCCCTGCTTCCCCCTCCATGGCAAAGAAAAAATCCCACCACAAAGTGGCCCTGCAGATGGAAAAGGCATCCTGCAGGCCACCCTCCTCCTGACCTGCGTGGGTCCATGCGCTGGCTTGGTACCAGGAGGTCCCAGGTCCCGACTCCCTTTGGAACCACGAACCCATCCTGTTTGTCCTCCTCCTGCCAGCGGGACCCTCCTGACCCTCCCAGCAAGAGCCCAGGGCCCTTGCACAGGAACATTTTGTATTAATCCTCCTTTGTCGACTTCTTTAGTGCACCTCTCTCCAGCATTGTTCTTCAAAGATGTTCCTGCCCTTCCCGGCCTGGGGGTTGTTGTTGTCTAAACAGCAGCAGCAGCCACACAAGCTGTTAGCTGTCCTGCCTTTACAGGGTGGTCTGTAATTGCTTCCTGTCCTCTCCAGCAACTGCCTTCATTTGTTTGAATTTCTGCCTAATCTCAGAACTAGGGGGAGTTTGGAATGAGAGATGCTCAGTCCGTGCTCATGGGTGTTTCCTTGCGCTGGGTCAAGTTTAGCCAGTTTGAGAGATCCAGCTTGGTAAAGTCACAGACCCTCAACCAGAAAAAAAAAGAAGCTTGAGCTTAAAATAACCCAGCCAAGCCAAAGGCTGGTCTCAGCAAAGCTGGAGTCCTGGGTTTAGAGGTGCTGTGAGACCAAGGCTTTCTGTGGTCCTTGGATGCGGCAACTGGAGCCCAGGTGTGTGCCGGCAGGAGCAGGAGTGGAAAAAGAAACGGGGGGATGGGGAGAAATGAAATGTTGTTTCTCAGACTTCAGAGCTTTGCTGTTCTTGGTCATGTTATGGAATGGGCTGTGCTTGGGGTGGATTTTATCCAAGCCAGTTTGCACACATCCCGCTGATTTCCCAGCGTGCTGATTTTGTGTCTCGGCTCTGGCCTCTGAGCTCCCATTATACTGAAGCAGGAAAAGGGTATGCTGGGGGCCAGCCACGAGCAGAGCTGAGCTGCTCGACAGGATTCATACCAAACACTGAAAGCTTCTTTTTCCCCCCTCTTTCCAAAAAAATGAACTTTGGCTTTTTGTTGAAATGGGAAGTGCTGTGGATAATGTCCACTTTCAACAGCATTTTCCACATTGATAAACTAAAACCTTTAAAGAAAAATGCCCCAGAGTGTGTTTCCAGAATAAGAAACATCTTCCAGTGTAAACCCTTATGGCCCGTCTGGAGCAGGAAACGAAAGGGGCTTTGTTCTGGGGGTTTGGTGTGTGACTGAGGCAAAAGGACAGAGGTGAGAGGAATGAGGTGTGCAGTGCAGCCCCGACCCTCTGCCTTCCAACCCACCTGCTGCCAGGACGTCCCAGGCTCTGTCACCTCTGCCTCTGCTACCAGGTTTGTGTCGGCTGGATCTCAGTCTTTGATGGCAGGAGTAGGGGAGAAGTATCCTCCTATTTAGTGTCCATGTCCAAAACACTCCAGGAGAGTTTTGCTTCAGAAAGATTAGAAGAAAATGAAGCCAAAGTGTCTATTTCAGACCTGGGATACTGAGATCCAGAGCCAGCCAGTCCCTAGAAATTATAAACCCCGTGAGAAAATGCAAAGGATACTGATTACATCTCCTTGGGATGGTGCTTCCAGCTAGGATCTGGATGTGCATCTGGCAATCTTCAGATAGGTCAGAGTTGGACTAGAAGAGGATGCTGTGAGTGGGAGGAGAGGTGACCTGGTGGTTGGGAGTCCCAGGCTGGAACTGTGGTGAGGGATGGACAAGAAAAGGGAGGATTTTACTGGGGGGTGAGATAAAGGTGCTGCGGGCTGGACTGGGACACGTGTTGAGCAGGGGAGGTGGGAAATGGGAGGCTGTGCAGCACGGGATGAAGGCCACTGCCATCCTGCACGTGGGTACGTGCGAGTCCCCTGCCCGCACGGGGGGATTATCAGCGAGGCCGATGCTGGCAGGAGTGAATGGAAATTTGGGTTCTTCTTAATCCCCCTCTTCATGAAACGGCCGCTGGAGTGGTGGGATGACAGCACCGCACAGAATGGGCTGGGCTGGCTCCTTTTCATGCTGCCTGCGGGGGGTCACCCGTCTGTGCTGTGGGACTCTCGGGACAGAGAGCCTGGAGTTAAAGCAGTCACACAAACAAAGACAGAACAAGCCCATTCCTTCCCCTCACCCCTCTAAATATTTCCCTGAATGGCTTTGCAAGCTGTTCCTGGTCCAGATGCATCTCACACACATTTCCCATCTCTCCGCTGCCTGTTCCTCGTGTGCATTACATCGCACGGCGCACATTGGAAATGTATCGGCCTACTGTCTAATTTAAACTGCACGAATATTACGTGTTAGGTAATATTTTATATGTGGCTGCATATATTTTAAATTAATGTATGGACAATACAATAGATGATGACTTTTTAATGCCCCTTGTTGCACGTAGCCCCCGTGGCAGATGCTGTTTGAAACACTTCTAACAGATCCCGCGGGCGCTGGCTGCCGTGGTGTGATGGGGACTGCCTTTCCCATGCTGGAGGGAGGAGGAATCTGCTGGGCCTCACCTTGCAGGTCAGGATCAGGCCTTCAAGGCACTCGCTTTAATGCCTCATGGAGCAGGAGAATGTGCAACGCTCACTCTCAAGTGCAGTGTCTCTAACACAGCCCGAGTCCCTTCTCTGCTTCCAGCTTTGAGACCATGTTCCAACAGCTCCAAAGCCCTGCAAGCTCTTGCCCTCCTCATCCCTCCAGTAGCTTAGGCACCCTCCTCCAGAGCTCCAGGTTTGGCAGTTCAGGACATGCACTGAGGAGCAAGGATGATACAGGCTTTACAGAAGGTCTTCCAAATGAGGTACCACTTAGGAACAAATCCCAGAATCACCTGGATTGGAAAAGCCCTTTAAGCTCATCGAGTCCAACCATGAACCCAACACTGACCAGTCCCCTATGACTAACCCATGTCCCTCAGCACTGTGTCTACACGACTCTTCAATCCCTCCAGGGATGGGGACTTCACCACTGCCCTGGGCAACCCCTTCCAATGCCTCAGAACCCTTTCAGCAAAGAAATTCTTCCTCACATCCCATCTCAACTGCCTTGGCCACAACTTGAGGCCATTTCCTCTCATCCTAAAAAAAGCAGGAGTATCTGCTTGGGTGTCCTCACCATGAGAGCTTAGATTGGGGCTGATGGACTTACATGGCCCCAGCTCCCTCCCAGCTCCAGCTCTTATGGTTTTGGCACAAAGTATCACCAATATCCATTCCCCTTCCCCATATCCATTCCCTCTCTCCTTGTTTCATTACATGCAGCTCTTGATTAAGAGCTCTGGTCTCTTCTAGCGCTCTCTTGCTTCACTTGCCATCCAGACAGTCAAGAGCTATCTGTTCTCAAAGAGAGAAGCTCCATGCTGTGGATAGCAGGGAGGAGTTCAGATTGGAAGGGAGATCTCCAGCGGTGGAGTGCAGCTGGACCACAGGAGACAATAGAAGTTGACCATGAAAGCTCCTGTTGTCCCTGTACTGGTCACCGAGGCGTGACCTTAGCAGTAGCCTCTGTGAAGACAGACAGCGAGGTCTGAGACAGACATCCACATTCCAGGTGGAGCCCCGTGCTCGGTGCCAGACCTTTCACTCACAGAGATGCCCCTCGTCTGCTGTGGTACCCTGGCCATGAGGAGAACAAACCCCAGACAATGAGTCTCAAGGACAAAGGAAGGGGA
>NW_010291037.1:28152-30657 GCF_000700745.2 Antrostomus carolinensis | reverse complement strand
AAGGACCACGTTGCTTTTCTCTCAGACATGGCTGTTTGGCTGCCAGTAATGTATCTGCTAGCTAAGGGCTGGGTATAAAGCATGATCCCAAAGGGCTGCAGCCTTGCCAAGGCTTTGACGTTGGTGGTCAAGGTACTAAAATGGACTTTCTGAACCAACAAAGAGACATGATCTGATTGGTACCAGAAAAAGATGAGGGAGAGAAAAATAGACATGGTTCTGATTACCTGGCTTCAAAATCATGGTCATAAACCCCAATTTGGGAAGCAATTAGAGAGGAAGAAGAAGAGTAGGAAGAAAAAGGGGAATGAGAGAGTCGCCTGGCGGTCTCAAGGCAGCCTTTCAAGGATCAGTATTTGGACAAAAGCCAACATATCAGCTCTAATCTTTGGCTTTTTGTTGGACTTAACAAGGACTTTAAAATGAATCCAGTCGCAACTGACGGGCCCCATATGGATCCTGGTTTGAAACCTCCTTCTCAGCGCCGAATCAAATAGTCTGGGACTATAGAAAGCCGGTGAGGAGACTTAAAAAGGGAAAAACAAAGGCAGAAGCACACGCACACGCTCACACACACGCACGTGTGCACACTCGTACACGCGGGCGGCGCATGAAGACATCAGGCTCCGTATCAGTGCGGAGTTACCGCAGACAAGTGGCTTTGTGGCTCCACAGAGGGGCTGTCTGTGACCATGACGATACCACAATGATATTTCCCTTGATGCCACTCAACTGAGTTGTTTCCCAGACTCTCCATGAGTTCATTCACACATGCATCTGTAGATTGCCTTCATTTACTGCCTTTTATTTCAAACTTTGATAAAAGAAGTATAGACATTTGCCTTCACGTGTTAAAAAAAAAAAGAAATTAAAAACCATTCTCCCTCATCTTTCTCTGAAGCTGGAGCATCTCTCATCTCCCTAAGCTACACCACAATGCGAGAACAAAGGCATCTGACCTGTATCCATGGCAACCCTCAAATTCTACACCTTTGCCTTTTGTACGAAGTACTCCCTCCCTTTGTCTACACACACACATGCATATGTACACACTCCCCATATCTCTGCCTACAGACACATACATACATACAGATGTGTGTGTGTAGAACAGATGTATACATATATATATATATATATATATTTAAAAGACATTGTTCCTGATCCTTAGAAGAGCTTCTGTATTTGCCTCCTATGCCAACTGAACTCGTGTTTATTCCATGGTGGGCTTTGCCTTTCAGGTGACGGCAGGGTTAACTTAAAATCCACTGACGGCCACAAGGTAGCACTTGGTTCAAGGAAGAAAAAGCAAGTGTTGAGAGTGGAGAGAAGCAGGAGTGTAATAACGGATTATTGGATAACACTTGGCATGCCAGGGCTAGAACAGCTGGCCTCTGCCTTTTCATGGCCACTGCCGGTGATTCAAAGGGGCATTCACCTATTCAATCCATCCGTCAGCTCGAGGGGGAAGGCATCACAGCCCTGAAATGAAAGAAGGAACAACAACAAAAAAAATCCATTTGATTGTTCAAAAGGGATGTGCCAAGTGGCAGCACTGCTGGGTGACATTTTTCACACTCCACTCTCACTGTCACCAAACCTGGACCAAGTCCTGACTGCCAGCAGCCAACTCCCCTGTTTGCAGAGAACTTGCCCTCAGCCAGCTGCAAGACCCTTCTCTGAAGCACAAGGTCTCTGCCTTTGTGCTCTGTTTGCTTTGGAAGGATGTCAGTGCTGTGCAGCAGGAGCCAGCCACTGATGGGTGTGGAGGGTGGCAGGTGAGAGCATGGAGAACGGCACCTGGCAGAGCCGAGGCAGGGCTGGCAGCCAGGAGCCACGGCACGTGAGGGAAGGTCCCTGCAGAAGGCAACAGCCCTTGGGTCTCACTGGGTTTTAAACTCAGCAGGATCCTGGAGCCACAACCATGCACACAGACTGGTTTCACTGATGGGCAACATCTTGCCTTCTTCAAAGGCTGGTTCTCAAGAGCTTGTTAATTTGGGAAAGGCTGGCACCACTCTGTATGTCATACCCAAAAGACTTGTCAATCCCCAAGATCTCGGAAGATACCAAAAATCTGCACAATAACAATCGTTGGTTTTGTAGTGACTCTGCAGAAGCAATGAGTTTCATCCTGGGAGGGAACATTTAGAGCTGCCACAACTGCCTCCCATGGTCCTCTCTCAGTCCCTAACAATGCTTTTTGCCCCGAGGGTGAAAGGATTGGGTATCTTAACCCACTTCTCCCCAGATGCACCACCAGCATTGAACTCTGGGGAAAAGGGAAGGTCTTCTGAAAAGGAGGAGCTTGGCTCTGCTAAAGGCACTGACCAGAAGACCTCCCTGTGATCAGGTTGTGTTGTGCTAACAGTCCCCGGGCAGAGAGGGCACGGACAACCCTTTCTCCTCCCTCCCTTTTAAACGCTTCCAGTTGTCAGTTTAGCAATATAAAACCAGCTGAATTGTGGTTATAGACAATGAATGATGCAACAGAATACCTCATGCAGA
>NW_010291037.1:5447-28126 GCF_000700745.2 Antrostomus carolinensis | reverse complement strand
GGAGGGCCGTATGCATGGGACCGGGTCCAAACTTATTGACGTCAACAGAAAGACTCCCATTGACTTCAATGGGCTTTCACTGGGACCATTATTCCCTCTGAGCAGCCACTTACTGGGAAACCAAGGGAGGATCTAAATTTGTGTGGAACAAACATAATGTAACCTTGGTCCTCTGCAGAACCAAGGGATGGCCCATGGAGACTGCATTTCCCAGGGTGCTATACTCCATCTTTAGCCATCAGGAGTAATCTGACATGCTGAAGTTCAGCCACACAGAGGGCTGATGTTGCTGTTCTTTCATCTAACCAGAAAGAAAAACGCCTGGAATGCTTAGGGGCACAGTCATGCTTTGCTTCATTGCTGGGCCAGGTTTTCACAGGAACGGCCAAACTGTCATGCCAAAACCATAATTACACTGAAGGTGAAAGTGATGGCTGGAACGGCTGGGAAGCAGGACTCTGGTTTCTGCACCCTCTTGGGCTCTCATCCCTCTCTAGAAAGGGCTCTCATCCCTCTCTCATCCCTCTTCTCCCACCTGACCAAATGCCTTCCAGAAAGGAAGAAGCTCTATATGAGTTTGGACTGAAATGATGCCTGCACCCCTCAAGACCCCTCACTCTTTTTAACTTAATTCATCTAGAAATTGCTAAGGACTGTCTTTACACCCCAGGATCTCCTTCTGAGCTACCAGGGTGCTGGCTCTAGGCACTGAACTTTGCTTCAAGACTTTGTATTGCAATCAAAAGAAGCTTGAGGCATTTGGGCCTGTAGTTCAAATTCCTTGGCCTCCTGAAATAAAGCTTACAAGCTGTTTGACACATGGGGATGAAAGGGGAAGCAGAGAAGAGAGCACTAAATAAAAGGACCAGCGTACACCAGTTCCTCTCCTCAGCTGGGAAGATTTGGACACGCAAGCAGAAAAGAAAAGCTGTCTTCTCCCTGCCCTCTGCTCCATGACCCAGACTCCCCCACCCCAGCAGCTTCCTCCTCCGTGGGGAGGAGGTCCAGAGCGAGAAGCATTCCAAACACCCCGCTGGTACCGTGTTTATACAGCGTGTCCTCCTCGCCTAGCTGCTCAGCAACAGCCCTTGAACAAAAAAAGGAAAGGGAAAAACAGAGAGAGGGAAGAAATGAACAGCTTGGGCTTTTTGGCCAGAAAACAACATTTTTTGTTTGTTTTTCTATCAAAAAAGAAACCTTGCCAGAGATTCCCGAGTTTTCAGATTGGAAGGTGTATCTTGAACGAGAGACAGGGAACTGGATATGTGGTTTATTCCCTTTTCCTACATTAAACTTTTCCTGCATTAAATAAGAACCATCAAGGACTGATGTTTTTGGCGGGAATAATCCTTTCTTTATCACTCCTTTGGGTGAGGAAAGGAGTAGGGTCTATACGCTTCAGTTTTAGTTCCAAAATCAAGGAGAAAACAATAGAGATATTACTTTATGGACCTTGCAGCTCTGGTGCAAGGACTGAGCTCTGGCTCCTCTTGGCTATTAGTTTCGTTTGAAATCACAGCCCCCAGAGAACGCTGCGAGAAGCTGCTCGACACTGATGCAAAGGAATCCCCCAGTGCAGCAATAGCCACAGCAAGGGCTGTCTCCTCAGACACTGCAACAAACTGGGATAGCACATGGTTTTTGCTGTAGTCCCTTTTGGGTGTGAAATAGCCACGTCTTTCCAGGGAGCACAAGAAACGAGTGCTATGCCAACAAAACCATGGATAACATCCACATCTCCTGGAGTCAACCATTTTTAGGGATGCAGAAGGACTCTTCCTAAAGAAAATATCTTGGAACACCATTAGTTCCTTCATCAGCCTCTTCTGAGACCCTCCTTTTTAGGACCCACGAACACTCCCAGACATAATAGATGTAGGTGACACTTGTTGCTGTAGACAAGGGAATCTAGAGCTTATGAACAACAGTCTACGCCAAATTCCCACACCACGCTGCCAAAAATACTTGGTGAGTGTCTCACTGATGTGAAAAGTTTCTCTGTATTTTTTCCTCTGAACATCTCCATTTTTTGTTGCCAAATGCAGGAAGGAACATAGTACAGAGACCCGCATTTCCATCCCCAAGGTTGGAAAAGGGCCACTCTCCAGGAAACATAGCTTGGTTTTAACCACAAAACAGTATGAAGATGACAAACACTGTAAGAATGCATTTAAATATGCCTGGGACCAAGGGAAACTGCTTCTGAAATACCCAAGTGTCTGAGAAGAGATATTGGCTGTCATAACCCTGACTCAGTTCTGGGTGGTATTGGTACCAGAGAGCTCCACAGCCCAAAAGCCATCACCATGTGTCCGTTCCTCCCTCGCCTTTCCCAGGCAGTGGACCATAGAGATGTTCCACTCATTTACCCTGGTGTCTTCTGTTCGCTGCTTTATTTATATCTTGGTCCTCAGTCATGCACAAAAAGGGTTAATTAAGTGCATAGCATGGAAATGCACGACACCGAGGGAGTACCTTGTCCCAGTCATTCTTTGAGGTACAGAAACAACTCACATGATGAACCACACTGGAAGTACAGGTCAGGGCTCTGCTTTCCCCTGTGGATATGTGGGTGTGAATTTGAGTGCCAATAGGAATTATGTTGTTAAGCAAAGGGCTGATAGTGCCAGACGGAGACAGCCAAAGAGTGGGAAGATGTTAGGCAAGCTTCCTCCATCTGTCCCTATTCACACTTCTCAGTCCCAAGCCTCACCACACCCTTTCCACATCTAATCCTCAGCATCCACAAATACCTGTTCACCTTTCCCTGGGTCAGAACAGCTCCTTCCCATTTTCTATCTTGGCTTTGCTGTCTCCCTGCCATCCTTCAGTCCCAGCCCAGTCTGCCCACTATAGCTTTGGCACTGGGCTTCTACCAGAACAATTTCACCCTGGATTTTTCCCACTGCCTGCGTGTTAAAGTACTTCTTTGCACAGGATTTCTGGGTGCATTAGTTCCAGACCCAGGATATCTGCTCCTGCTGTCCGACCAGAGGGATGAACTACTTCATCTCTGGGCTTTGGAGGCACCATTTTGGCTCATTTTGTCTTTGCAGAGGAAGGCCAATCTCATCTGCCCTCTATTACCCACACAAAAAAACATCTGTGCAGCTTTTATTAAGTTTATACAAGCCAAATAGCTTGGAAAAGGATTACAATTTTTATTCATCCACAATATTCCCCGCTTCTTAATTGTCCATGGCACTGCACCATACCAAGACTTAATTTGCCGCTTAGTTTCTGTTCTGATGGGCCTGCAACATGCACCCGAAACAAACATCCTTGTTCCTCGACTAAAGTTTGACTGACCAGTGCCTCGTTTAATCCCCTTTGATCTGGGGGAACAGACTGACTGAAGTTTTATTGCTCCTGATTAATCCCCCATGATGCTCTGTGAGGGAACTTGCCTGCCGCTTCCCCTTTCGAGTCTGCCAGTGTCTGAGCCTGTAAATAAGCCTCACATTTATTGTTAGCACAATATACTGTTTTATAAGGGGAACGCAGCTGTCTGAGAAAGATCAGAGCCTCTCTCCTGCGGCGTCCTAGCATCAGAGGCATTCCTTGGACCACGAAGAAGCCTCAGAGCCATGATACCAGCAGTAGTAGCACTGCTGGTGGTTCTCCACCTGTGAAGGCACACCTCCAAAAAACAGTGACGGTGCCATTTCTCATGGGGCCACAGTCACAGGCTGCTCATCCCTCGGGAAATCGGACAGTTTGGTTTGCACAGCCTGGGCAGCAGCCACCTCCCAAGCTCAGGTGTGTCACCCCAGCCCAGGGCCTCTGGAATGTGCCAAGGGCTGGGCTGTAGCTCCAGTAGACTCATTAAGCTCAATGACTTTACAAGGTCCCTGCATTGCCTTGGACTTGTGACCTCGCTCGCAGCCTTCCCCTCCCGCAACAAGAAAGAGCAGGTTGTGAGAAATACGAAGGACCACAAATAATCAACTTTGGCAGTGACATTTTGCAATCTGATACACTGCTTTGCTTGCTGGAGATTAAAAAAATATATAAAAAATAAAAATAAAATGCATTCGTTCTCCTTCCCTGCACAGGATTCTCGGGGAAAGCGGGAAAGTCAGTAAAATCAGATGAGAAAAAATTGTTAACGGCAAGATTTGCCAAATAAGTGAGCGCATTCAGTGGCCTGGAAAATGAGCCGGCGAGTGATATAAGAGCTCTTTCCGAATTCTGCATACTCAAGGAAACATTTAATACATCTTGAAGTAAAAATATGCCTTGGCTCTTGCTGCTGGCGTAAATATTTGTGTTCGCAAGTGTTGGCAAATATTTGAGACATCTATGTTGTTTAACCAAGAGCTTTGTCTCTCAGAGTCCATCTCCCTGTTTGGTCTCCTCTGTAATCACATTAGCCAGAGGAATCCTCTTGGCATTTATAGGGAGGATGGGATCAGAATCATTTCCATTCGTGCCTTAAGGAACAGGCATGAGCTTACAAAAGACGACCAACAAAGGGCATCAAGAGAGGTGACAAAGATCCTGCCCTACATCCATTTCCTATTGGTCCAGTCTCCTTCAGGAGATGGCTAATTCAGCTTGAATTTGCAGGCACAAGCGGAGTCATGTTGAAGGCCTTTCCTACCTCTACAGCAATTTCAAAGCTTTTATTTACTGTATCATATATGAGGGAAAAGAGGAAAGACATCTTGCCTTCTGCCATGGCTGTAGCAGGAGCTCAGGTTAGGGACGTTAGGACTTGATGTCCCTTTTGTAACAAACTCATGTACAAAAGTTTGATGCCTGGACAGCTTCTGAGGACAGAGAAGCAAAATGCAGGGACAGTAGGAGTTGCAGCATGGTCAGCCTGGGAATGGGGGAGAGGAGGCCCTAGCCTCTGCAGCGGGACAGTGACCATCATCTTGGTGCTTCCCAGGTCTGTTCATACGACTGGATACATCACTTGTTCATTTTTTCTCCTCCTTCAAGCACAAGTTATGTTATTCAAGCAGCAGGTGAACCAGACACCCATACAGTTCACACACAGCATCCACCTTCAGCCCTTCAGGACACGTTGCCAGCTGGAAGCATTATAGAAGTTACCTACTCTATTCTCCAGTATAAACCCCAAGAGAAGGTTGCTGGGGGAACACTAAACCATGGGGTGCCTCTAATGCCACCAGTTTAAAGTCTTCTGTGCTCATTCAGAGCCCCATAAATGCTTGTTTCTAACCCATAAATGGACCTTGCTAACATTGCACTGAAGCTGATGAAGGGCATTCACACAAGCTATAATCCCAGCTCAGCAGCAGATGGAACATCTAAGTACATGACAGTTGTTTCCATAGTGACTTTGAGACTAAGCTCCAAGACCTGTCCTCCCCTGTGTCCACTGTCACTAACAAATTGTCATGCTAAGAAACAATTAGCAAGAAATTCCTAAAAATTGCTAGAGTAGAGCAGTCACGTGTCTGGAAGAGGTCAAGGGGTGAATTCAAAGCTTTCTAGGTAACTCTGGAACTTAGCAATGGGGTAGCCAAAGCTTTCTGTTCTTAAGCTTGGGACTAGATAACATAGTCAAGATGTTGAATTGGAAAAAGATGTCAAATCAAATCCTGACAGAACCAAACAGAAATTGCCATCACAGCCAGCCGAGAGCCAGCGTGGGGGACCACAGATGAGTAAGCGTGGAATAAACAACCACCTAAGCCTCATCCACCCTCTGGCAAGGACCATGGTGAGAGTGATTTTAAAGGATGGGATCGCACCTGTATTTTACCATTCCATCCAGAAGTGGGCACACAGAAGCGATACAAGAGTGCACATCAGGCTCTTCCAGCCTGTTTATTTAGTGAGAGATGTTCAAGTAACCAGAAAAAAAAAGCACTGCACTGCACTTCTGGGTGCTAACCTGAACCACCACTGTTTTGACAGGTTAGCCATCACGGACAGAAAAAGAGCTCCTGTTCTGTGCCCTTGCTGGCAGGTTCCTTACAGCTAATGCATTAACCTCTGAATAAACAAACGATGAAGAAAGGCCCTTTCCTAACCTAGCAAAGTACAAACACAGGCTACATTCTTCTGATTATAAAACCACAAATGCAGGACACACTCCTGGGAATGGGCTCGATATGTTTTCTCTTTGATTCCAACCTCTTGGGAAGATTAAACAGTGTCATTCCCAGGTTAATACATAATGACCTCAATGTCTTGAAACGTTATTGCATTGCAAATAAGACTGACATTTACATATTTCTCAGTTGCCCAAGGGTACAGAAGACATGTTTCAGGCGCCTGCACTGGGAGCATGCTGGAAGGCAGCAGTGCAGCGTGGTGCATGGGAAGCAAAGGGCCAGGCACAGCATTAATGGATGGGGAAGGAGGGCAGCTCCCTCACGAGCCAGCCCAAACCCTCTGGCCAGACCGGTGAGCAGCTGTCAGTCAGCAGTGAGCTAAAATCAATCGTCCTGAGCTGAGCTGAGCTGAGCTGAGCTGAGCACTACCTGTGCCAAAGGAGGCCCCAGGGAGCAGATGCATCTTCCATCTCCTCCTGCTCAGGCTGCTGTGAAGGAGCAGCAGGAGACCATCTCACTTTCCAAGCCAGTTGAAGGATGGCCTTCATGTGGGAGTGTTTTGTGTCCAGACACACAGCTGAGTGGCCTGAAAGGTGACATGTGTGCCTGTCTGGTCTGTGAAGCCACCAGTTCTTGGCAGCAAGAGAAGAGAGTTAAAAGTCCCCACGGGATTACTGGCACTTTTCAGTGTTCAGATGCAGAGGGGTCTGCAGATCCATCCCTCTGGCTGTGGCTGCTCTGCAAGCTTAGAAGCACAGTGGCATAGGGAACAGAAGGAGAATGAAATGAGGAGTAGCCGGGTGAAGCTCAGGGTAGCAGGGTACCAGTGGTGGCTGTACTGCAGCATGATGCCATGCTCTTTTATCACTCTGAAGCAACACCAGCCACTTCTAGGCTGGGGAAAACCAGACTGACCCCCAAATCATCATCCTACCCTTCCCTGTAGGTGGTTACAGAATCACAGACTGGTGGAGGTTGGAAGGGACCTCAGGAGATCATCCAGTCCAACCCCCCTGGCCAAAGCAGGTTCCCCACAGCAGGTTACACAGGAAAGCATCCAGGCGGGTTTTGAACATCTCCAGAGATGGAGACTCCACACCCTCTCTGGGTAGCTTATTCCAGTGCTCTGTCACCCTCTTAACACACAGCCCACAGCCCCACGCTTTCCAACACCTGACACTACCTCTGAAGATGAACTTTTCTCTTTCAGGCTTGTCTCTGGTCATATGGTGACGCCTTCCTTCCATGATATAATACACCGTGATCTTCCCATGGGCTGTTCTCCATCGCTCCTCCCATGCCAAGCCCAGAGGCTTGGCTGGATCCTGGCAGACCTTCTGCATTCCCCAAAGCAGCTCTGCGGGACACCACTGCCCAGGCTGGGAACCGTGATGCTGAAGGACCACGCTTTGATAGCTGCCAAGTTAAAACTACAGGGCATGGGTTCTGTCAAGGAAACCCATACTGATAATTCAGTGGTGCTCAGGAGGGTAAGTGCTACCAGCTGCAGTGCTACCCAGTCCCTTTCCTGGGGACAACACCAGGCACTAGACTTTTATGTCCCTGAGAGGTTTTTAATTGATTGCTCTGCCAGAAACAGGCTGCTGTGGGCTGGTGCAGCACCCTACCATGGGTCAAGTTATTCCCTGTCAAATCCACAGGGATCTCCCTCCTTAGGAACACCTCTGTCCCAGCTCTTACACCCCTCTGTCACCTCCTGCCCGGTTCCTACCTCAGCAGGCATTGCCTGTGAGGGGGGACACACCAGCATCCCCTCCCAGGGGGGGCACAATCATCCCCAAAACCTGCTTTTGGGGGTGAGCACAACCCAGCCACGTCCCCCACCAGACAGTGGTGAGGGAACGAAGGCTCCAAGCCCCTTGCACAGAGGGGACGGGGACGTGGGCCCAGGGTTCATACACAGTATGACCCCGATGACAGAGAACTGAACTCCAGCTTTCCCCTCAGCCAATAAATCTCGCACTGGTCTAATTTTGCTGGGAATGATGCCTCAGGGAAGGCCTGTGTGGTCCAGGAAAAGCAAAGCAAAGCAAAGCGTGCTTAAAAACCCCTAATACCGCTTATCAGCTCCCCGCTCCGCAGCCTTCACCCCCCCTCATCGAGCCAGCGCCTTCCAGCACCTTCTGTGGGGAGGCAGCTGGGATAGACCATGGCAGCCAAGGAGGGGCAGGACACCAGGCGTGGGACAGGGCATGAGGGCTATGGCATGACATGACATGACATGACATGACATGACATGACATGGTGTGACATGGTGTGACGTGAGGGATCATGGTGCCCCAGTGGACATGGTGGGGTTTCAGCCGCCACTCTGCAGCTTGGCCCGTTGGCAGCCCCACTCCTGGCCAAGGCCAAGGCCAAAGCTGGAGCCTCTTCTGCTGGCCATGCCCTCCCAGCCTGGGCTTCCTCCTCCATCCCACAGTGCCCAGCTCAGGTTGTTGGGGAGTTCAGGGCTTTGTGAGGTTGGTTGGGAGCTCTGAGCGCTGCTCCCCACTTGGGTTCATGGCAGTTCCTCAGGCCTGTCACCAGGACTGCTTGTAAGGGGACATGTATCTCCATCATCTGGTTTAGATCTCCCTGCGGTTTGGGAGTGCAGGGAGCTGCCAGGGCTGGGCAGGGGCTCTGGAAGAGCAGAATGAAGGGTCCTGGCTGCCTGTCACCCAGCAGTGCACCAGCCTTTGCTGCAGGGACCTCGCTGGGACATTCTGCAGCCAAAGGGATTGGCCTTGTTGGCAGTGTGGGAGCATGGAGAAGGAGAAGCATGCGGCGAGGCTCCATCCCCTGTGCATCGTAACGAGACGTTAATTCAAGGTTTCTGCAGAAGACAAAGGGAGAGTTGTAGCTGTTTGGTTTCGAGGGTGGGAGGAGGCACTGCATCCAGGAAGCACCCTCCCCTGGGAGATAAGGGAGACCTGGCCACCCACAGCCCTGGCTCGCCAGGAATCCAGGCTTCCATATGTACAAAGCTGGTGCCAGAAGTGTCGTTCCCATCGTCAGCGGGCCACCCACCCCCTCCCCCACACCTTCCTTTGCCTTCTCCCTCCTCCTCTTCTCTCTCCATAAACCAGCTGACTTTTTTCACAACCAGGAAACAATCAACCAACCTCTTCAGCTGCTTCAGCTCCTCCTCCTCCTCCTCCTCCTCCTCCCGAGCACCACCGCCATCTCGCTCTGCAAAGGATGCTGTCAGTACTCCCAAAGCCTGATGTGCTGTGCCGTGCACAACTGTTATTCCAGCCTCCCAGTGGGGAATACCCTCTGGGCTGCAAATACCTGCGTTTCGTTAAGTAAATAATCACACAAGATAAAATATCCGTCTTGATGGTAAAAATGGAAGGAGGGGAGTAAGAATGCAGACCTGGTGAGCACCAGACGGCAGGCCCTGAATCGATACCGTGGGTACCGTGAGGTGGCTGGCAGTCCATTGTACTCCTGCCCTTTCTCCTGCGAGTACACGGTAACACTGGCACCCACGGGAGGACAATTAAATGCAGAACCTTTAGAGGGGTCTTTGGGGGAAGAGTGCTGCATTTGGCTTTTTAAAACAGCTTTCAGAAAGAGCATGGCTGGGAAATATATTCAGCGCAGCTCACCCGCCTTCATTGGGAAAGGCTTGGAAACCAGCCAGCTGTGTTCCAGTCTTACAGGGGAGCGAGGAGGAGGAAGGTTGATGATCCCCCTGTTCCTAACCATCTGGGGGGACTTTCTGTGCCACTGTGGGTACTAGTGGATGCTGGACACTTCAGAAAAGCTGATGCCCACTGAAGCATCGTGTGGAGGGAAACCCAGCTCCTCTGGAAAGCCCGTTCCCCTCTGTCACTTCCCCAGGGCTACTGAGCAAGTTTATTCTGGAGCCCGGCATTGATCCCAAGTGTCCTGGCTTGCTGCCCGCCTGCTCTAACCACCGGACTGCGGGGCTGCTGCCTCCCCTGCAGTGAGGGCTCGGGCGTTTTATTGCTCACCTGTTTGGGAGACTTCACACATTCAGCATCGAGGCTTATAAACCTACTGAGAAAAGAGAGGAAGGGAAAAGGTGCAGGAGGAGTTCAGCCAAGAGTGAAATACTGGGGAAGCATTGGAGCCTCAGGCTGGGCCTTGCCAAGGTTACCCAGTCCCTTCCCAGACCATGATGGAAGGAGGCAGGTACCTTGCCCATGCCAGGAGCACAGGGAGGGATGTCTCGGGTCACCTATGTCTTGGGATGGCCAGGATGACTAGTGCAGGGCACACAAAGGATCGTGCCAGGTACAGGTAGACCTGACAGACAGCTTGCTGCTGCACCTAAGATTATGAACTGGAGGTTGAATCAGGGCTGAGAGTCTGCTGGATTCATTTCTCAGTCATTTATTCAGATATAATTGCCTGTCTGCCTGTCTTAAAGCTAATGACTGGATGTGAAGATTTCCAGTTAGGGTTTGTGAGAAGGTAATTACATTGCAATCTCACTGTATGACTATTCCTCGAATGAAGATAAACTTGTTTGAGTAGGTCTGCACATCGCAGGGATCAGTTGTATTACAGAGCCCAGGCATGGCAGGGGAGATAAGGAATGTTTTCGCTGCTGCTTTTTTATCTGCTGACCTATTAAAAGCTTTTCTGTCTGATGGGGGTGAGGAGCAACCAAAGGGGTTAATCCCACAGCTTCTCACCCCTGATGAACGTGATTTAAGTCTCCTGTTGAGACTTGATTGCTTGGTTGGGGTTTAGTGGGTGCTCTTAACTTCCTCTCTAGTAGGTGCTAGTTTGCTTTGTTGAGATGCCCTGAGTTGAGCTCCAGTTCCATGAGACTGACTCTACCCAAGAGGGACCCTGAGATGATGTGAAGGGTATTTCAGATCCGGACAGAAATACAGCTGGGGCCTGGGAAGAAAACCCTGAGCTGGAGAAGCAGGGAGGGAGCTGCAGCACAGCACCCATCAATCAGCACCCATCAGCAGAACCCAGGGAGCAACAGGCTAATGGCACAACTTTTAGGCTATGGCAGAGCTGTGTATTGGGTGTTAGCAGGGGGTGTTCCCAATCAGCATCCAGGTGGTGGGTGTACAGGCAAAGCACACCGTCCCTCTGGGTGAAGTCTGTCTCTGGCTGGCATTATCAGAGCCTGCAGATGCACAGACATTCACCCTGCTCTCACAGGGCAAATTATCACAGAGCGTCTGCTCTAAACATCACCAAGGAGCTAGTAAACCCAGCGGGAAGACATCCTTCCAGGCTTGTTGGGGTACAAGCCTGATGGCTGGATAAAACCCTCTTCTGCATCCAGGAGGCCTTTGCTTTTTCCAGCACAATGAGTCTACATGACAAACACAATCGAGTTTCTCACTCTGCCCCCGTACCAGGCAGACCTGGGGTGTGAGCATCATTTGGGACTGCAGCATTTACCAGCAGCCTTGTCACCTCAGGCCACTTCTGGGTAGCAGATATTCAACTGCCTCACACAGTCATGGTCCTACTGCGGGTCCTGCCAGTGCCTGGGGTGTGCTGGCTGTCCCGTGGGGACAGGGAGGGACACCTCTGCTCTCTGCAGGCTTCTCCTGCTCTGTTACTTTAAAGCTCTCGCCCTTCCTCGCAGCACAAGCCAAGGCACTGAGATCATCTCTCGGTCCCATCTAGCTGTTAAACCCCCTCAAATCTTTCTTGCTCAGCAGCACTTCATATAAATCCAGTAATGTGCGTATCGCTTTGGCTGCCAACTGCTTTTGGGTCAGGAGGGAGGGGGCTGTGTGGGGGTTATTATTGCAGTCACTGTTGCGTTTCCCCAGGGGATCCCGGGAAACCGCAGGCTGCCAGCAAACGTCTGGAGGATGGAGGCATGTTGGGGACCCCTGGGAGTCAGCTGGCAAATTCGATGCGCTGGGTATGGATTAACAACCCATTAGGGCAGGGGCTTGGGGCTGCATTAAACAAATCCTTCCCCTCAGCCTTTGCAAACGCTAGCGATCATTGCCTTAAAGCAGCGCAGAAGCAAGACAACTTCTGCGCAGGGACGGTGCTTAAGCATCAGACTCGCACCATTAAATATCAGTGAGGGCTTAAGGGCATTGCACAGCACTTCCCTAAGGGAGATAAATGATTTCCTGGGATGAACCCAACTGGCCCACTCTCTGCGTTGCATTTGCTTGATGGTTGACGCGGCCAAAAGAACACTCTTCAGCATGAATAAAACATGCTTCTTGAGTAGCAGCAGCAACTAGTTTGTCAGGAAGAGCCCCTGACTATGACAGGGCAGAATGTGTGAACTTGTCTTTCAAGGGATGGCTGTCTGAGCCGCTTCCAGCAGCAGCCTAATCACAATTACCCCCTCTCCTGCTGTGGCAGGGAATTTATCCTGGTGGACAAGGGAAAGACTCTCCTTATCTGATTTTCTCTCTTCTGCAACAATCAGCCAGAACTGGTGGCAAAACCCACCCTGGGGAGAGGCATTTTGCTCCTGAAGGCCATTAGATCCTCGGTGGGGTCATGACCTGTTTGTTGGAGATCCTCAAAAGGTGCCTCAGAAAAGCGTATTCAGATACGTGGTACAAGAATCGCCAGCAGTCTCCTTCTTTCCACCAGGACAAACTGAAAATTGAAACGGTCTGAAAGTTTCTGCTTGAAGCACGGAGCTTTCTGGCTTCGGAGCCCAGCTCTGCCACCAGCTTCCAGTGTTAAATTGGGATGAGTCACATACCTGCTCTGTACTTCACTTTGCCCACAGATCCTGGAGCGTAACTCACAACTTGCATGTCTCAAATACTTTGTGACTTTCATGTGGAGAGTTTTGAAATGGGAAAAATCCACTGTTACCAGCTATTTGGATGCAGAGTGGCAGCACATTAAATCCAGTTCGTAGTTCCTTGAATTCCAGGGATATGTTATGTCAAGATGGAAAAGGGGACAGGAGGAAACTGAAAACTGCTGCTTTGATGCCATGGAGCGCTCCAACATGCACAGAGGTGTAAGGCATTGAAATCAGCCCTGCTGACATGGGGCTACAAGTGATTAAGAAAAATTCTAATGAAATATTTGCCTCCTGGAAAACATTATTTTATCCAAAATAAAACCTTTGCAAGGAGAAAAATTTAATTTACAGATCAAACAAAAAAATAGTCCTAATGAAGCAGTGCGGCACAGCTGGAAATTTCCGATCTGATTTATCAAGATGAATATTAGTATTCTCTTTTTATTTGTAACTTCAGCACTTGAAATGTGTTTTGTTACAGTAGTGTAATGAAATAAGGTCACCATGAAAAGTTGCTTTTTAAAAAGCAAGCTATTTGCAGTACTTCTGTAAATCAGAGGTATTGCTGTGAAAAATAATTCCAAACGCTCTTGAGTTTTCTGAAACCTGAAAATGTTGCCACAGCTCTGCATGGTGTATTTGGGAGGGGCTGGGGGGGTGTCAGCAAGAACTATAAATCCTTGAGAAAAGGGAAATCTTCCGAGCTGTGAAAACAGTGAAATTCCAGGTTGTGTTTTCTGGACAAACGTTGGCTTCTCCTTCAAGGAGAGGGCAAGCAAACATCTGTCAGCAGCAGCAGGGAACGGGTGACTCTGTCCTGGGGTGGGGCTGCTTGGGGGCCCTTTCAGTCCTGATTTTTTATCAATCTGTTACTCTGATGCCCATTTTCCTGGGAAAACAATGGTGTGCCCAGGCTGGGAGCCAGGAACCCAGCTCTGTTGCCTGCGTTTGCCTCCGATGCTCCATAGAGTACTGGATGAGATCAGGAGCTGCCAACCCTTCCGTGCCTCGGTCTTCAGTGCCAGCCTTCCCAGATGGGGTTTTTGTGATTTGCAAAAGGGTTAAATTCTGAAAATGTTTGAATATCACTGAGCAGGCAGCTGAGGAAATTCTTGATCAGAGTATAAACAAATTCTAAGCGCCTGAATCGGGAGAATGACACAAACTAACCCACCCCTTAAAGTGCCTGTGACCACAAACCACATCACTGCAGAAAAGGAGACACACTTTTCTTTTCTTGTTCAAAGTCATAAAAATTACTTACCAAGGTGACAAATTTATGGCTGCAGTAATTACGTGATTACTTTATTATGTGCCACCAGTGTGAGAAAATATATATTAAAAAGTCACTTATGTCCAAACTGAAAGGGCCAGCAAAGAATTATTGGAGGCAGTAAATAACTGTGACATGTACAATTATTTACTTGACTGGAAGCTAAAATTTCAGATTGAAAACCAGCAGTCATGTTCAAAGGCTTCAGGTGGTGGTGGCAGCAGATTGGGCTGGGACCTTCCTGTCCCCGCTGCAATCCGGGGGTGGAAAGCAGCTTCTGGGCGGTGGGACCTTACAACATCACCCTGGTTTGATTCCAAACGCTCTGGGGCAAATCCAGCCCCTGGGGTCTGTGCTCTGACAGAGTCTGGGTCCTGGTCCAAGCTGGGAACCAGGTGGTTGTCCACACTGGAGAGGAAGGAGCTGCAGCTCATAGCCGGTCACTGTCCACCCAACCTTCCCCTTCTCCCAGCAGGAGCAGGAGGAGGAAGCCCAGCTCCATCTCAGTTCTGCTCCTGTCCCATCTCACTCTTCATCAGGAGAACAAACCCAGGTTTGGCCCTTCTCAGAGGAGCAAGGTTCCAGTGTGGCTGCACAACTGACAAGCTTTGAGGTTCCCAGAAAGAAGGAAAAAAAAAGAAAGACCAGCTGAAATGTTGTCTCGAGATTTACCGTGTTTGGCTTTTCCAGGGTGGCGTAAACTGCAGCTGTGAGAACACATCCTGTGAATGGGAACCACCAGCTTACTGGATGGGGAAGGGGGCTGGTGGCTGGAGCAGAGGAAAGGGGCTCTTCGGTTCCTCCCCTGGCCCAGCTCTGGAAGGCTGAGGACCTTCAGCTGGGGCAAGGGCAGCTTGCCCCTTGGTGTCTGTACAGTCCTGGGCACACTCGAGGAGCGTGCAGTTATAATTACATGTGGTGACAAGTTAATCTGATCTTTAACCTTTTTTCTGTTCTCATTTCATTGTCTGGGGAAAGAAGTGCTTCTCTCCTAATGCTCAATTTTACCTCCAGCATGATCCACCACATACATTCTGTAAAACTTGGAAGTGACTCCGCTCTCCCGCAGCCACCAGCTTCATTTGTGACTACTGTGAGAGAGCAGATTTAAAACAAAGTCATTGAAAAATACAGGGGTTTGGGGGATTTTTTTCTAATTTACTGCAAAGACCTGAGATCAAAGTTCTGAGTCCTTCCTTTATAAGATGAGGGTTTCTCAGGCAGCTTGTGCATAAGGTTTACCTGTACTGAATCTCTTCATTTCTCCAGGGGAAACCAAGACCTCAAACTCTGATCCAGGAAGGTATAAATAAAGTATAAAAATAATAAAAATAATAACATCAATAGCCTCTGCAAGGATATGAGGCCTGTCCATCCTGGTATTTCTCTTACTGTTTGGGTGGGTGAGGCAGCGGGTGAGCCAGTCTCAATTCTGCTCTCAACACCTACGCAGAGCCCTGCTGCTCAGCCTGCCGGCATCGGGGGGGAAGCTTCAAATCTTCCCCTTGCCAAAAACTGCCTCCTTTCAGAGAAAAACAGCCTCCTGGAAACACTCCTCGTCCTGATGGCAAAGCTGATTCCTAAACCTTACATTAACATACGTCCAAGTCTATCGCTTGAGCTTAAATTAAGCTGACAGATTCTGTCTTCAATATACGTGCAAAGGCTTTGATTTCAAACCGGCCACTCAGTGTGTGTCTAGATGGGCAGAGAAGTTCACAGTGATGGTGTGGTGAAGGTGCAGACTGATGGGCTGCTGACCTAGATCTTTTTATTGCCATTTTATGAGGGTTTCACATGGTAATCTTTCCTTTCTTCTTCCCTTCCCTTCCCTTCCCTTCCCTTCCCTTCCCTTCCCTTCCCTTCCCTTCCCTTCCCTTCCCTTCCCTTCCCTTCCCTTCCCTTCCCTTCCCTTCCCTTTCCTTTCCTTTCCTTTCCTTTCCTTTCCCCTTAAGGTGATTTGCTTTATTTGTTGTTTAACTGACTCTGGGTGAGGATGAAGATGGTCTGGTTTGGCTTGATGCTGTTTTGATGCCTCAGGTTTTGGGCTCACAAATGTACAATGATGTTCTGTCACAGATAGGCAGGGCTGGGACCAGGAAAGAGCACAGGGTGGCAAAATCCATGGAGAAGGCTGTGGGAAGCTTTAATTACCTAGATTGTCCCAGGAGGTCTCAAGCGCCCCAGATACTAATTGTTAATAAATGTTCATGCTGAGTAGCTTTTATTTTTCCAGTGAAATGGAATAACAGGGAAAATATGTGAAAGTCCCTGGACTTCAAGAGTGTGTTTTTCTTTCATTTATATTTACCTAATTACGCTGTCATAGACTGCTGAAAATTATACCCCCAACTCCCTCCCCTACTCCAAAAATGACCAAATAAACAGAGCAGTGACTCCAATGGTGCCAGACAACACAGTCATGGATAAAGGAGAGATGGAAGGGGTGGTTCTGGCAACCCAGCACCTCCGAGCAGGGGCCCTGGAGTGAAAGACCTGCCTCCAGCCCCAAAGCTCACAGTCCAGTGCCCCTTGCCCCATAAGCAGTGCTGTGATCCACTAGCAGATCTGCTCAATTCCTTGAGGTGCTCATGGAGTGAGAATGGAGAAGGTAAACCAAAGGGTTTATTTGGGATTGATTGTGTTTTCTGGATGGCTGTTTCTTCATAGTCTCCAAAGTGATCTTCTAACAGAAGTTCTTCACAGGCCAGCTCTAACACCCAACATCACACCTGGGAAGTCACAGCCCATGTCAGCACTGTGTAACACATTCCCATAGCTAAAGGGACCAGTGACACTGGACAGACCGAGCCCAGGGGAACTGGGATGCTCCCAGAGTTGCCATCCAAGCTATAGCCCATGTCTGAGTTACATCCCAGTTGAGCTCAGGCAGGTTTCTCTACACCCAACGTGATTTAAGCGAAGGTTTCCTCTCTGATCGGGTGTGTGTTCCCATCAGCCAGTCCCACTGAAACCATCGGGTGAGGATGATGGTTTTATTGGATTCCCACTTACCTGTGAGCCACAGCTGGGGCTCGGGCTGGATCTCATGCTCTTCCTGTGATTGATGTGCTTCTGATTTGAATAGACTGCAGAGGAGTAATTAAAGTGATCCTGTCCAATTAAGCTACGGAATGAGGGGGTCAGGCTCCAAGTGGTCAGAGGAGGGAGAGCTGAGGCCAAATCATGGATTGCTGGGTTTGTACCTACCTTGTGCAAGCTCTTGGACATCAGGCAGGCAATGTCACACAAATGCTTTTTGCTCAAGGAGAACATGAGAGAAGAAGGAGATGTGGAGATGGTTGTGGTCTGTACCACACTGGATTCTGTAAAACTGGGAGAGAAGAGAGCAGAACTCAGAGCAGAGCTCTCCATCATTGGGTTGTGGTGCCTAAGATGAGACCGCACAGTATTCAAAGGAGAATGGAAGGGGCCTGATTTTTGGCTTGTTTAAATTACTGCTGTCTCCATGTGTACTCCAGCCAGGCCTGGTTTATAGTGATCCTAAACCAACAACGTAATTGTAATTACAACCTAAACTAATCAGCGGGGGAAATGGCTGTTCCTTTATTGCCGTGTCTGCAGAATCCATTTTTAGTCTGTTGTGCTGAGACAATAAACTCCATAAAGCAGATCTGCTGTGCTGGCTGGGCTGTGGTGGGCTCAGCGCTCAGGGATGGCTGTGCTGGCTCAGGTGGGGATGGAGGGGATGGATGCACACGATGCTCTAGCAGGGTTCAGCTTTCAGTTCCAAACAGATAAGCAGGGGCACAGTCCTGCGTATCCCATCTCCTGAGAGAAAGCCCTCTTCTTCCAGAAAATGTCATGGAAGTGAGTTGGTTGAACAATGACCACAAGTAAGGCATGTCCTCTTCCAGAGGGACATGGAGATGTCCTGGAGATGGGTGTGCTGTGTCCCAGGGTGAGGATGGGTGCTGTCACTTCAAGGGATGGGCCCTGCAGAGTATGCCACGCTCCAGTTTGATTTTCCTCCTAGTTTGCAAAGAACACGACAGGGCAAGCCTTTGGTTTTACAGAGACCTGGACGATAGGAAAATGTAAAACCCCAATCTGAACCAGGATTATCCTGTGTTAATTGGGTATAAAATTCTGGGTTTACTCCTCCATAGTGTGCATGAATCACAGTTCCAGCCTAGGAGATTGATTTCCATGAACAAACATAGCCTAAGGTCTCAGGATTTCCTCCCTTTATTGCAGCTCTGGCCAATTTTATTCTTGAGATAGAAACTGATGGAGAAAGGAAATGTTAAATTTGTGTGGGAGGTGACTGGGGCCCGTTCAGAGCTGGGCTGAGGGTTTTGCAGGCAAAGCCGTAATTGCCACTCCAGCGATAACAAAAAAGCATGAGCACATCACATTGGCTTCACACCCAGTCCAAACTTCAGCTTGTTCTCAAAGAGCTCCATTTCATCTCATCCACTTTGTGGCCTTTATCTTGCTCCAACCGGGATGACTGCAGCCCACCTCAGCACTATATATATTCATTTCTTGCTGTGACAAGTTTCATAGAGGTGACAGGTACCGAAGTGGCCGTGCAGGAGGCTGGAAGTGGTGCTGCAGATGCTGCCACGTTGCTGGTGTCTCTCTGGCTTGTCATGAGAAGGACCTTTCATTCGGCAAGCAGAGAACAGAGCAATCTCCTCCTGTTCAGCCTGGAATATGCAATTTGCTTTTCTGGTTTGAGATGAGTAAACATCGGTCTAAATAGGTGCAGGATTTTCTTCAATGCAACTAAGGATGTCTTACAAGCGTTGCTGGGTTTTCCCTCCCCGCAGCCGGGTGAGGCAGGGAACGCTGTTATTCTGCAGGTGTCCGTGTGTAGTGGTCCCCACTGCATCGTGTGGGTGTCACCTGGGGCTTTGCACTGAGATGGAACTGAGATGGAGCTCCTCCAGGGAGAAGGTGATGGTCCCAGCAGCTGCAAGCTGGGTTCTTGCCCCTTCCCTCTTCTTTGGGAGCTGATATTGCCGAGGAAAGGTGCTGCCCCTCAGCCACTGCTCAGACACCACCAGCACATCCAGCGTTATGCTGCACATTTTAAATAACATTTAAGTCAGCAGAGTGTGTGCTACAGTAATACAACTGTGTATATCACCTAGGTCTATAAATACAAATATAAGGAGAGAGAATAGACTCAGTGAGGAAGAGTACAACCAGCAGTGGGATCACCATTAAAATCCAGTATATTGAAATCGATTTAAACCACAAAGTGCAACAGGGGGTATTATAAATACAACAGTTAACTCTCAGCCCCTTTTGAATGGAGCTTTAGGAAGCCTTGCCTGAGTTTCTTTATGCATGTGTGCGTGCCACGCAGCTGAGGAGATGGATATTCATCTCTGAAAAGCCTGGGTATTTTTTCCACGTGCTCCCTGGCAGCGCTGGGGCGCAGCGCCACAGCAGCAGGCCTGGCACTGTATTGGGTTACCAGAGCACTCCAGCCCTGTCCTCACCCACAGAAACGCTCTGCTTCCCTGAAAAATTCAAACCACTGTGTTTTATTGCTCCTCTTACCATTCCCCCGTCCTCCCCACCCCCCCTCTGCCTGGCTGGGTTCTGCCATGGGGATATGCGGGTTTGCAATATTGCTGCCAATTATCCACGCTCGCTAATGACACAATAGGCAAATTACACGTCTCCCTTCCTAATGAATCGGGATTGATGGTGATGAGCTACGAGCGCAAGAGCAGCGAGGACCTGTCAGGGTGACTGGACCACTGCTGTCCCCAGGATGACATAACAGGGCAGTGATCTGTGACACCTCACATCATTTTTAGGCACTGATGGTCCCTCAGACCTCAATCCTCTCCTCCCTCCTCTCCCTGTCCCTTCCCCTCCCTACCAAACCCCGCGCTCCTGCTTTAACGTTCCTCTGCACGAAGGTGCTGCGCAGACTTTGCTGCAGAGCTATTAAGTTCTTTTAGTTTCCCTGTGGATCCTATTAGCCAAAGAATTTGCTCCTTTTTCAGGGCTCTTTTTTATTATTTTAAATGAATACGCTTCAAAATATGTATATATCTACTTTTGCTTTGAGATGGAATTTCAGAGTTGAGGCTACGCACACACATCTTCTGCCTCTTTCTACTTCAAATATTGTTTTATATACATACAAGTATGAAAAATCAGTTACTGAATTAAATTCCCGCTGTGCACTAAGCTCCCTGAGCAGGCTGCTCTGGTCAGGTTCAGCGCCACAGCTCTTTCCCCAGCACCATCAGCCTGGTTTTGTGCTGATTCTCCTGTACCTGCTGTTCCTGCCCAGGCCTCGGCAGAGCTGCCGGGCTCTGCAGCAGGATGAGGGCTCGGCTGTCACCTCCTCTGGTAGCCCATCGGCTGCCACCTCCTCTGGTAGCCCAGGGGCTTGAGCAGAGCAGAGCCAGCCTGCCATGTGCAGTCCCACCTCGTCGCTGGACAGTCCCCTTTACTGTCTGTAAAGCATGAACAGATTTATTTCCATGGCTCTTGCCTCTCAGCCAACCTGTGGGGTCTCTCAGGGTTGTTGGGTGAGCTCCACGCAAACCCCAGCATCCTTCCACCCCATGCCCTGTGCCGTGCGATCCTGTCCCTCTCCCCTCTTCCTCCTACAGCCCCGAGCATCATGACCCCCTCTCTCCCCATTGCATCTCCTTCCTCACACCACAGCCCACACGTCTCTCCATTCTCCACCCTCCCAAGTGTCCCATCTCCTCTGCAGCCCCTACCTCTCTCCCACTCCTCCCTCTGTGGTCTGCCGAGGCTTTGTGGCACAAGCAGGGCTTGCGTTCAGGCTGCTGCTGCCTATCCACCCACAAGAAAGCTTTGGTTGTGGTGGCTTCACAAAGCCCTCTTTCATTTTTAAGCGGCAGAGGGAGGCTGCACTTGTGGATCTGTCTGGCAAGCTGCTCCAGAAGGCGTTTGTAAGAGGCAGACACGTTGCCAAGAATCTCATTATACATCCTGATTCACGGCATGGTCCAGGCCTGAGAAGGATGCTCTCCAAACAGCCACCCATAGACTGCACACCAGGATCACGGAGCTGGAGATGCTTCTGCAGGGCTGGAGGAGACAGCAGGGACCTTGGGGTCCCACAGGGAAACTCCCACTTGTTGTCCAGACTCACAAACCTCTGGGCAAAGAAAATCCCCTACCCAAGGAGGGCAGGGAAGGGGTCTGGGAAGGATGGAGAGTCCGCACCAGGCTTTGCGCACCGCTCGGCGCAGGCTGGGAGAGGACTGCAGGAGTTCAGCCAAGGCAGACACCCAGACGGGGCAGCCATCATCAGTAAAACTCACAGCTCACTCTCTCTGTCTTGATTTAAAGAATTTCCACATGGCCAAGAGCTGAAGTGTGGAATTGCTCTCCCGTGAACACGGCTACTCACAGCCTGGCTGGGTGCACTAAGGGGTTAATGTCAGGTTACAGTCAGAGATCCATCTCCGTTTCAATGCTTCGTTAATAATTTCGTGGTGAAACAAAGCAAAACCATCCAAGTTTGGTGACAATTTTCCCACAGTCATATGCTGCTCTGATTCATTTTCGTCCACAGATTTGAGTGGTAATGGGCTGACCACAGAACATTTCCTGGGGATTAATCACGGCTGGGAAAGGGCTGCAATGCCGAGCTGTGCTCCAGGTGCCCCCAGATTCTCCTTCTTTGTCAAGAATTAGCTGGTGGTGAGATCACTCCCGCTCTGACTTTGCTGGAGCAATTATAAACCAATAGATGCTGATTAACAACAGTGTTCAGACACCAAGGTGCCGTGCTCGCAGCACAAGTCCATCTCCTGCCCAGGCTCAAGCTGTCTCTGCTCTGGCCCAGCCATATGCCGCTTGCAGAGCTCACACCAGCAGACATGGGTGTCCATGGGGAACCCCTCTACTTGCTCCCCTTTGTTCCCCATCCCTCTCTTTCTGCTCCACGACACCTGGGCACCGAGGTGACTATGGATGGATTGATGGATGGATCAGGTGGCTTTTCTTCCTGAAGCCTTCAGGATATCCTCTGGTCTCAAACACCCCGCTTTCTTTCCAATGAATGAGTCAAGCCTGGAAAATAAAGTCCCAGGACATCATTCAAGCAAGTGCCTTTTTTCCAGGCATGAACAAGAAATCCCTGGTCAGAGGCAGTGTGGGAAGGGGTGGCTCCAAGGAGCAGCCCCCCTTGCCTGGCTGCTGTGCTGGGGAGCAGGCTGGGGTGGGCTGAGGGGGGCTGCCTGGCTCTGTGGGACCCCCCTGCAATGCTCCCTGCACAGCAGTGAAGGTGCTCAGGGCTGGTACCTCCATCCCTGCTCGCTGCAGACAGTGGAACAGGGTTTTCCCCCAGTATAGGACACTGGGGAAGGTCTGGGGCTGCTCCACAGGTTCTGCATGAACTGAGCGAGACGGAAGATGTGTTGGCTCTGGTTCCTCAGCACCGCAAGCTGTGAGATCTCCCTCCACACCTCGCAGGCCTGCTTTCTCTCAGAGACCCTGTGAGATGGTCTCTCTCTCTCCTGTGAGGTTGGTTGAGCTCCACCACCCGTCCCCATGCTCTCCTCAGCTTCACCTGGACAGGCAGCTGGGGCCCCTTTTCCAGCTGCAGAAAGAAACACATTTCTTCAGCTCAGGGAAATATTTATCCAGGTTCCAGTCC
>NW_010291037.1:0-5371 GCF_000700745.2 Antrostomus carolinensis | reverse complement strand
CCCCTCTCCCCCCGGGCGGGGGGGCCCGGGTGCCCTGGGGTAGCCTGGTGAGGACAGGTTCACCACGCTGCCTTTTTCTGCCTCCGACTGGATGCAACGTGCAGAAATACCCCGAGAAAGGCAGCCCGTGGCGTGTTGCTGAGCTTCTTTCAGACTCATGTTATAATACACAAGAAAAAAGAGCAGATTTGTGCAGGTTTCCAGCCCGCCGCGGCGCGAGCACCAGCCGCTGCAGACAATGGCCCCACGGCCGCTTTGGCGGAGGCCGGCGCTGGTTGGGGTTCCCCACGGCTGTTCCCATTCCCCGTGCCACATGTCTGCAGCTGGCTGCCGGCCACCGCGTCTGCGGGGAATGAATGCAGCTGAATCTCCTACCCCAGCTCTGCCAAATATCTCGGGGAAGGGGGAGGTGATGAATTCCCCCTCCTCATCCTCCGGACCAAGAGCTGACCCTGCCTGGCTGCTGCCGAGCGCAGGCTGCACGATGGAGGAGGTGGGTTTGGGTGGCATTGCTGTTTTTCTGCCTGGTTTGTCCTGTTTTGTACAGTCTGGAATTAAGCAGCTGCCTTTTGAAGACTCCTTCTAGTGGCCTAGAAGATTCTGTGCTCTGTCTCCTTTTATTTTCCAGCCGTGACGTTGCCTCCGATCACCCTTTCCATTTCCAAGGCTTCCTGGCACACCGGTACTTGCATCCACCTCTCGTGCCGTGTTTTTGAAGTTGATATTTCATCTCTCTGCATGATCAAATCTTTTATTTCTGTTTAAAGCTGTTGAAGAAGCTGTTTCCTGCCTAGTGAAAATTCAGATTTTTAAAAAAATAATAAAATTAAAAATTGCATTGGGCTAAAAAGTAAAAGTATCCTTCTGGTTGACCTGAGTAAAGGCAAACGGCATTGGTACAGGTTGGTCCCAAATTTCATCTCTGCTGCAACCTTTACCTTTCCTCCTTCCACTTTTTTGTTATCTTTGGCATATTTATGGAAACATAAGCCCGTGTTAAGTGGGAAGACGAGGAAATTTTCATTTTTAGAGTATCAGAACAAAAATCCTCCTGGCAAATTCAAGGGCCATTCTTTCCCCCACAACTTTTGTAATTGAAATGTCCCATCACAACCCATCCTGTCCTAAGGAATAAATACATTCTTACCTACATAATTGTTCCTGTTTTGATCAAGCAAGAACAAGAATCATCATTAAATTCCCAGATAGCATCACATCACTCAGGGTATCTATTATCAACACCTCGGCAGACAGCACCCTCCTGCTTTGCACATTCTTAATGGTACAAACTTCTTTGTGAACAATGGGACTAAAAGGGAAAGATGAAAGGACAAATTAGAAAAGCATGCTGAGAGCTTCAGCTAAAGGCTTGACACTGTCAGCACAGCCCATATGGAAAAAATAGACCTTTTCCATGGCATGGCAACATGTTCCTTCATAAAGGGGATTGCACACACATGTAAAATCAGAGAATCATTGAGGTTGGAAAAGACCTCTAAGATCAACTCCAAACATCAACCCAACACCACCCATGTCCTCAGCACTATGTCTACACGACTCTTCAATCCCTCCAGGGGTGGGGACTCCACCACTGCCCTGGGCAACCCCTTCCAATGCCTCAGAACCCTTTCAGCAAAGAAATTCTTCCTCACATCCCATCTAAAATATATCTGCGGATGAGGAAAGTGCACGTGCAATGGATACTGAGTCACTGCGGTGCCGGGTAGTTTCAAGATTTCAAAAGCTGGGCAATTTAGTGCAGGTATTTTATAGACTGTTGCTTCAAATGGCTTAAATATACTGTGCAAGAGAAGATAGCCAAGGCAGTAATGTTTGCAGCCAATCTTGTTAAGGTAATGAGGAAGGGAACTGAATCTGGAAGCTTTGAGGGGTAAATCCTTTGTCAGGGGGTTAAAACGGGGTGTATTTTCCAATGATGCCTGGCACAGGCAGCCGTGTGAGTTATGAGGTGAGGATGGCTGGCTCTGGTGGGGTCCACTGGAGCCACAATATTCCTACTGGCCAGCACTGAGCCATCCACCCACCATCCCTACAGCCTTGGGAAGTCATTTGTCTGTCCCCAGCAGCAACCAGGACCGAGCACTTGGAGGAAAAAAAAGCAAAGCCCCAAGGTGCCCGGTCAGCCCCTCGGTGTCTGGGTGTGGGGGGGGTGACAACCCCTTTCCCAAGTGTTTGCAGCACCCACCCCCATCACCAGCTCTCCCTGTCAGGTTTCTTGACCCAGGTGACCACAAGGCAGCGTTTGCAACTTCTGGGTTTAATATACATATTTCTAGTACATGTGCATTTATTTAACAGGTCTGGCTCAAACAGGCGGCATTTGCCAAAAAGCAACAATCACCCTTCGTTTCTGTGACATCATCAGGTCATATTTCACGGATATGATGTCACTACTGCGCAATACGACTTCTTCTTTTCAAAAGGTTTTTATTAATGCTGAGGTTTTTTGGGTTTTTTCCTCTGGTCTGGCCAGAACATCTGGAGCCGGGAAACTTCAGAGTCCAGAAATATTCACAAGATGTAGCAGACAGAATTACAACCCACAATATTTCTTTGAGCAAAAGACAACAGATAACAATGTGGGGAACCAGTAGTCACAACTAACTGCTCAAAAATGAAAGCACAAGGGAGCGTGGGAGGCTGCGCCGGGCTGAGGACGGATCCTCAGCCATCGATGAGCAGAGAGGGACACCTGGCCAGGGAAGGGACACTGCAGAGCCACACAGGTGCCTGGTGTGGTAGCAGAGCACGAGTGGCACCTCCAGGGAGGAGAGAGGTCTGTCTCTCTGTTTTTCCAGAATAAAGGCACATTTCCTCCCTTACAGCTTCCCAGTTAGAGGAGAAACCCAGAGGAGGTTGGGAAGAGGGAGGGGAAAGGATGCTGGGGAGAATGTGCCCAAGGGAGAGGGTCCCCTGGGCAGATGGATGGAACTGGGGAGGTGGGACAAAGCATCAGTGAAGGTGGGCGAGGGCAGGGGTGTGGATGTGATGTTGCTCTGCAGGACTCAGAGGCAGGTCCTGTGGTGCCCAGGTGTGGGGTGACCATCCCCATGGGACACTTGGCACCTTTTTTGGGAGCCACATCCCGGGTTTGCAGCAGCCACAGGGTGCACGTGCCTCCCTCCCACGAGACCTCCCATCTGCAGTGAAAGCTGTGGGACGTGCAGAGCTGCAACAAGGTGGTAAAAGGACTTGGGTGACTATTCATCTGGAATCTCTAATTAATATATTCCAGCTGCATCCCTTTTGGGTTCCCTTTGCAGCAGTGCTCGTGCAAGCGAGCACAAAGAGTCCCAGACAATAGATGTGAAATGCTTTTTCCATCAGCCTTCGCGGCAGAAGCCGGAATGCAGAAACATTACTGTCAGGGGAAAAGACCACGTAACTGATGTGACCACGAGCAGCCCGTCCCAGACTCCGAGCAGTGGGTCACCCACCACGTGCCAATCCCGATAAATGTCATCCCCTAATTCTGAACAATAAATAACGGCTCGAAAATGGCAGGTTTTGTGCTGCTCCGCTTCGTCTTGCCAGCAGACAGACTTCTTGTAAACCATTTGGCCGGCTGCACCAGTGATCTTCAAGCCTTGCTGCATGGGGAGATGTTTGCCACCTCGCTCAGACCTGGCTACAGGAGGACTCAATGCCTCCTCTGAGGAGCCAGGGCAGCTCAGGTGGCTTCTGCCGAGGAGAGGAGAGAAAGGTTGCAGAATTAAGAATGACAAGCTGACGAGATAAACTGGTCAGATAAAAGGATGACAGAAATAATTTTACACTGCATTACTGTGAAAAGCTAATTTATACACAGATGAGTCCATGACAGACTCAGTGGAGGGTGGCAGACGAGCGGGGAATGAAGAGCACTTCATTTATTCTCTGAAACAGGAGGGGGAGTATTAGGAGCCGGCTGCCTGGGACATCTTCTCATCTTCTCTTTCTATTTCAAAGTTATCAAACTTTATCTGGTTCCTTTTCTGCAAATTAGCAAGGGCAGAACAGAAAGAAAAACACTGAATCCATCAACGTTCCTGCCTTTTTCCAGGCCCATGGGTGAGAAGTCAGGATGAATTTGGAAAACACAGCCTTGATTTTTTCCTGCAAAAACCAGGAAAGCCACCATGTTTTCACACTACATGGAGCTTTTCTCCTTTTAAACCCAGCCAGAGTCATCAGTTCTCCCTCGTCAGCTTTTTTCGTCTTGCTTGGATCACCGGGAGTTGGATGAGTCTCTTCTGGTGGTGTTCAGGCAGGGACTGTGGCTGCTTTGGGGCTCAGCAAACAAATCCTCCCCCCATTTCTCCATTCGCCTTCCCCTTTGCCCTCCCCTTCCCCAGCAATGTCCGGTCAGGCAGAAACCAGCCCCACACTGGAGATGGTGGTCACCAGCCCTGTGGTGGCAGGGAAGATGCGAACCCCATGTCCTGCATCCACCACATGAAATCCCAGAATTGCCTGGACTGGAAAAGCCCTTTAAGCTCCTCGAGTCCAACCATGAACCCAACACTGACCAGTCCCCTGTGACTAACCCATGTCCCTCAGCACTATGTCTACACGACTCTTCAATCCCTCCAGGGATGGGGACTCCACCACTGCCCTGGGTAACCCCTTCCAATGCCTCAGGACCCTTGCAGCAAAGAAATTCTTCCTCACATCCCATCTCAACTGCCCTGGCCACAACTGGAGCCCATTTCCTCTTGTCCTATGGACAAGACAGGACCTGCACCAGGACAGGTCCCTCCGGGCACGTGGGTCCGTGTACCTGCCCAAGCATCCCTGGGGATGGGGATCGTCCCTGGGTCCCCGCTGCCCGCGGTGGTTCGGGCAGCTCCTGGGTGTCCCTGGTGCCACCCCAGCAGGGCTGGAGGCAGCGGGTGCAGCATTGGTATGGGCAGGTGCTGGCAGAATAGGCAGGAAATGATGAGGGAGGGATTTCCACTTCCTATTTTATGCAAAACTAACACTTTCAGCCCAAGGAGAAAAGCCATGTCCAGCTCTCCCCTACACCACAGATGAGAGGAGAATGGGCATGACCCTCCTGGGGGGAGCAACCAGAGGGCATCAGCCCCGTCCCCCTCCCCTTGCCCTGCTCACTTGCCCCAGCCACGGTGAAACAGGCTGGCTGTGCTTGCAGCTGCCAGAACAATAGTAATAATACTAATAAAGCCCCTTCACCGGAAATACGGCGGCTGCTGGCACGTCCTCCTCACACAATTAGCATTTCTCGTCGAGCAGGGGGCTCACAGATTGCACATGCTGCTCAGTGTTTTGCAGAACAGACTGAAATCAATATGGCCCTCCCTGTACCATCAGCTGAAAGTGGCTTCCCACCAGCACGGGCCCAGCACGGCTT
>NW_010291036.1:0-17947 GCF_000700745.2 Antrostomus carolinensis | reverse complement strand
TATATATATACTCTTAAAAAAACCCTAGATATGGATATTTTTGTCTAGTTCTGTGTCAACATATTATTTGCATTAGCTTCTTCCACCTATTCTATTATGCATTCCAAAAATCTAGAGATAATTATGCTGGGCCAAAACTTTGGTAAGATTTTTTAAAATTAATATTTACTGGTTGTAATATAATCAATACTTATAATAGAAATCTGCACAAGCTTTTTTTTTTTTTTCATATGACTAGTAGCAAAATTTTCAACATAATGCAAATCTGTTTCAGCAAATGTTCCAGTTCCTGTCCACATTATTTTGACATTGCTATTTTAACTTATGACCCGGGTGCTGCTAGCATAAACCTTACCACTTGCATTGTGTGGTTAGGTTAACTCCTACAATTATTCTTAATTCTAGTTAATGGCAGTCCAAAGAGGGGCAGAGTTTGCTGGGATTTATAGTCTCTTGCAGCAAACAAACAAGTAGCAGAAAGTTAAGAAGTAGTTAGTCCAATTACTGATTTACTGGGAAAAGGCAATGCCTGCTTCTCCCTAAAATCTTATCTACATTTTATCCTAGAGAGGTGTAGTTACTGCAGTGCCACTAATGCCACTAATGCCTTCAAAGCAAGGATATTTGCTACCAAAAAAAAAATATCTATTAAGACAGAAAAGAAGACAATCTTGTTGTTTGCGGCCTCCATTGGTAACAGTAGAAGAAATAGAAGAGGACCATTAGTTTGCCACAAAAATCAACAAATTCCACTGACAGCATTGTGGAAGAGTCTATAGAAAAACATAATGTTAATGATGCTTTTAGAGGAATGTGTAACCAAATTTCCTTAACTGTCTCAGTAGTAAATATGCATTAATGCAGGACCCCTCAACTCAATCTCTGGTCAAAAAAAAGTTGTTAAGGCCAGAGATTCAGTCACCTGTTAGGCAATTCAGGCAGCACATTTGCTGTCTCCGCTGCTGGGTCTCCCATGTAGTCAAGAGCTGAGGGAGTGGGTCATAGAATTTGTAACTTAAATCTTTAGCTTTCTAGTAACTCACATCAAAATTATGTAGCTTTTTTGATTAAGTAATCTAGAAAACAAGATGCATTGAAAAAGATTGACCAATAACTAGAACTAAGCTCCTTTTAGTGGCTTGTTGTCAATGCTGTTTTACTTTTAAAACTCTGTCCTGTTGCAAAACATCTAGAATGAAATCCCAATACTAGTGAACTCAGTGTTAAAAATTTGAATTTATTTCTAGAAAACCAGAACTTCATCTCTGGATTACAGCTGGAATGTACCTTATGATTTTAAAGTCTCTGAATCCTAACTCGCCCATAGTTGAATATGGTGAATTACCTTGCATATTTCATGTTTGATGTGTTGTACAGCAAGTTTACCAGTGGAAAAACTATTCTACCTGCTGTTATAGTGGTAAAGAACTGCAAAACTTATGGTATTAAAGACATACACTGAATTACTGCAGCAGATATGCACACTAGGTACACGAGAATAAAAATGAATCTTCTGAACAGATTTGAACTGTACTATAGTTTTTATCTTATACATACTCCGATTCCAATAGTGGTTTCTTTCTTCACAAAAGTTAATAGCTTTATTAAAAAGGCATAGGGACTAGCGCTGGTTTGTTTTTGACTTAATTTAAATTAAACTATCACATACTCATCAGAGCAGTAAAAAGTGACATATCCTGTTTTACATATTTTAGTCTGTACCTCTTACACTTTTCTCCCATAATTGCATTTATTGGTCATCGGAATAAAAAAGAATAGTGATATAAAACTGTAGACAAGTTAAAAAACGAGGCTGTGGCATAGTTAAAAGCTAAAATTAAAGACAGTGCTGAAGACTAAAGAACTAATTCAGTCTTTGGAATCCAGTTGTCATGGGTTCTCTCAAATAGTAAATCTTTACTAAGTACCATGAAAGCTTATATTTTCACCTGTTATGCTTTGCTGCCACTTAGGTATGTGAAAAGATATATTTCCAACTTAAATATTTATATAAGGATGGTTCTGGATTTATGTGTTGGTGAAAAACGCATGTGCTTAAACATATGTAAATTGAAAGGTGATTAGGCTTTTGCTGGGTAATGCAAAGTGGTATATTTGCATCAGGTGAACAAATAGTCACTTGCAAGTCAGTTGATAACACTCTTAGGACCACCAATGTGACAGCATTACAAAGGTATTTCTGCATAGCATAACATGATTATCAGTCAATTAGACATTAGCAGAAAATTTAGAAACTGATATCCTAATTAATTTAAGTATCAAGATGATGGGTTACAGTAAATCCACTGGGGATTTCACTGTGTACAAGTGTACCTTTGAGAGTTTCCTTATGAAGCCAGAGGTTCACTACAGGAGTCTTGTCCCAAAGAAAGGTATTTGTTTTGATGTTCTGTCCCCAGATGGGATATATCTGCTCTGAGACTCTATAGAATAAGTATCAGAACCTTCCATTAACACATGAAGATAGATTAAAGGCAAATATATTTTAAAAAGATGAAAATTATCTGTTTGCAATAGAGGTAAATCTCCCCGGGGATTTCATTTTTGTCATTCTAATCTTTATAGCCATTTACTCTTTAAGACATAACATATCTAATTATGCTGCTATTGCTTTTTGGGTTGCCTCATGCAGTTGGCTAGCATTTGTGAAGCATGTTATGTTGATATTTCCACGGGCTACTTTTTCTCTGCAATATGACATATGCTGGCATGCAAGTTTGGAAATTCTCATACCGTATTCTAAGTGATATCAGTAGTACACATTTGTAACTTGCCTATAAAATGAATAAAACATTTATGTTCTGTACAATAAATTAGAATAAATAATATTAGCAATGTTCATAAAATTTCTTTACCCAAGTGAAATTTCAAAATGTTTTTACTCACTTATTGAAATACTTATATTTGCAAATTTATATCTAACTAAATATCTGTGGTAATTCAAAAAATTAAATTATTATATCTCCTCTAACTTCAAAAGGCAAGATGGAGAAAAGTTTTACAAGATCATTACAGAATTGTGGTATCATTGTTTTCAGTTTGCAGCTTACCCTACAACAGATGAACTATGCATTAGTATTTTCGGTTATAGACAGAAAGTAAGAGGCATTATCTTTTGTGGATCAGCATCAATATTTTCATTATTTTGAGTTAATGATAATTTACTACACATCCATTAGTAAGATCACAAACTCCCTCACTTTTAGACGTTCAGATGAAAAGATGTTTTTCCTTCATTTTAAGACAGTTTCAAATATATAGATCATATTTTATAAAAAACCTGTCATATTTCCCAAAATGGATCGAACTCCTCTTGAAGAGAAAAAACAGCAAGCAGCCAAGTGTAGCAGGCCTGGCAACTGAGGCTGCATGGTCAGGCACCTGCCATGAACAAGCTCCCTTGCAGGCTTTGGAGCCTCAGTGTCAAAAGTCTTCCAGACATAAAATTATTCCTTAGATAGCTGCTGCAAGTTATTCACAGAATGTTAGGGATTGGAAGGAACCTCAAAAGATCATCTAGTCCAATCCCCCTGCCGGAGCAGGAACCTAAATGAGATCACATAGAAAGGCATCCAGGCGGGTCTTGAATGTCTCCAGAGAAGGAGACCCCACAACCTCCCTGGGCAGCCTGTTCCAGTGCTCTGTCACCCTCACTGTAAAGAAGTTCCTTCTGAAATTTAAGCGGAACCTCCTGTGTTCCAGCTTACACCCATTGCCCCTTGTCCTGTCATTGGGCATCACAGAGAAGAGCCTGGCTCGTTTCCTCATAAGGGAGATACTCCACTCCCTTAATCATCTTGGTGGCTCTGTGCTGGACTTTCTCAAGCAGTTCCCTGTCCGTCTTGAACTGTGGGGCTCAGAACTGGACACAATATTCCAGATACGGCCTCACCAGGGCAGAGTAGAGGGGGAGGAGAACCTCTCTCCAGTTACCTCAAGACAACCCAAAGTCTGGTGATATCCTCACACTCTGTAATGCCCTTTATTTAGCTCCAGTGCTGACTGCTGGGTTACACTGTGAGTAGAGCTGAACACCCACTCATCTTCCTTTGAAGTTTTTTCTTTAATTAACTTATGGTCTTCAGTTGCCCTTTTTGAACTTTCCAAAGTGTCAATCTGCTCTGTTCAACTACAGTCTGTTTTGTCATCTGAATTCCCCCTCTGCTAAAAAAAAATTAAAATAAAATTATCATGGCATTAACATCAGGTTGATCACATTGCTTGTGTGTCTCACTTTTTTGTCTGCCCTGACTATTTAGATTTTAAGTTTTTCCAGCCTCTGATTATGTAGTCTTATGGTATTTGGAACAACAAGGCCAGCTCTGACTAACATCTACAAAAACTGTATAATACAAGCAAATTTAGGACAAAAATTATAAACATAATCTAAAAAAATATACTTGCCCATAAGCTAAAGTGCTACAAGGCAGTAATAGTGAAGACTGTAGATTTCAAAAAGTATCATCACACTGGTTAACTCAATCCATGTAAGTTAGTTAAGAACTGTAGTTAAACCAGGTTTTTTTAATTCTAGTTCCCTTGCCAGTGTGACTTGGAGATCCATAGCAGACTAATTTTTCCTGTTGCCTTCCCTGGAGGGTAAATGCATCTTTCATTTTCAGACTTTACTGAGTAGTATTTTTAAAAGTGCTAGTGTAACAATGCAGTTAATTTGAGGCCTTAATGAATACTAAGGACTCTACTGAAAATCTGGAAATCTTTTGGCAAAGGAATTTCAAAAGGGCCTTTGTCACCTTCTCAAAATTGAAGTGTTTATCTTTAACAGAATTTCAAGTTTAATTTTAGTGACTATTTATCCATCTGATTTGACTATCAGGTATTGAAGGTTTTTTTCATGAGGATTTTTATTTTGAATCTAAGCAACAAACCAAATTCCAAAGTTGTGGCTGCAGTGCTTTGTGTTCAGCTCTGTATTTACATATGCACATCTCCCTGCATGACTCAGACTTAAGTATGCATAGAAGAGTTGTGTGCAGACTTGCATTTTAAAAGTTTTGCCTTACCTGTGTGAACTATGTTTTAACAGTACATTATTATATTACAAAATAACAATGCATAGCATATCTTCACTGGAGTTACTTAATTCGTCATGTTCAGTAATAATAAAGCGAATATATCAAGCTTTTTTTAGTAAGTAAGAAATCATTATTAACACCTTTGGCAATATTCATCATGACAGAGCCTTTAGATATTAATATAAAATGGTGCATTATATATCCCTTTACTGAATGATTTCAAAATTACATTATGTTTCATTAGACTTATAGAAGGTAGGTATCAATATTTTAAATAAAACATATATGTCTGTGAACATATGTATGTGTATTGTGTATAAATATATTGATATACGCATATACTTAACCAGCTTCTCTTAAGGCCAACCAAGGCTGACCAAGGTCTATTCAATCTCTAATATTCTGGCTACTATTTTTACATCTTTTGTACATTTCTTTCTTTAAAAAGATAACTAAAAGATATTCCACTCCATATAAAATGTTATCTTGCTGTTTTCACAGATCATCAGACCCTAAACAACTCCTGATCTTCCCCATCTAAACAAATCATTAGTGCATAAAATAATTCTTGCTCAAAGTACCATATGGCATATACCCTTCATAGTATAAACTCCAAGGCTGTTTGTAGAATGCATTTTAAAAAGTTATACTGACATTAACCGCTTTGCTTATCTAAAATAAAATATTTTTTATTGTGAATTTTACAGAACATTCACCCTAGACTTTTTAGCTAGTCAACTCTTTAAAAACGTCATACAAATAGAGAAGTCTTCAAATGACATTTTCTTCTTTATAAAACAATTCACTTTTATCAGTTGGTCCTTTTGCATCAAATGGAAGTTCATGCTACTACTTTTACAAGTAGCAGCAATGAAAAAATCAATCTGAAAATATTATTTAAAGTTAAAGCCATATTTTTCTATGAAGCTTTCCAATAATTCCTTCAAAAAAGAAAAAAAAAAATGTTTTGCCCTGTAAGAACTCTTTGAAATTCTTGTTGCAAATAACACAGTTATTCCTTTGACTAGTACTCTTTTCTTACTAATGATTAAGTAAATTCAGTAAAAGTCCTGCAGGAATATGTGGTTGCCTGAAGAAAAATAATTTCAGCTGTATCCAGCTGTTCAAATACATGCTGGGCCCGTTCGGTATATAATGGACAAAGATCAGCTTCCTTCTACTTTTCTAGCTATCCACTAATATTGTCTGGGCAGCAGAATGCCAGAATGTTTTTTTTCTTCCCTTCTTCCCAATAACATCTGGAAAAAGTCCTGAACAATTTCTTTATAAAAGGAATTCCACAAGAACTTCTCCCCTTTGGCTTGTGCATGCTGTGTGTCCTGCCTTCTCCTTGCATAGTCACAAATGTAATGATACTACAACACGATCTGCAGTATTTCCAGTGGACGGATGGTGCAAGTCTTGGCCACCACACCAGAGAAACCAGCAAGAAAACACTGGTCTTCCTGGGCCCAGTGGCAAAGCCCTCTCATCTGTCTCCAAGGATAACAGGACTGGGAGGGTGCTGCTGCTTTCAGAGGCAGAGATACTACTGCTGCATAGTTATCTCTCTGTCACAGGCAGAAATAGATGTGGGCAGCTGTCTTTATCCCTGTAATTCACCCAAGGTATTTTTTTGGAGGAGTAGAACCTCCTGTAGTTCTTGCCCGTTTCAATATACAAAATCTTCTGCTGATGTATTGTTTGTGATACCCAGAAATAACATGTTTAAAAGTACTATTTCCACTGGAATTGCTCCACTGACTGCTGGGTATCCTTAGTTATGTTGTCTAATATTCCCCAGGGGTTTAGAAAATTTACCTACATCAGCTGCTCTCCTAATTCATTTTCAAACTTATCTTTGTGACAGCGTGAGCTGGATCATGACATAATTGCATGATTACCAAAAGAAAGGCTACAGAAATAAGTCTATAGTGTGCACACACAGTCTAGTCCTAACTACTGTGTCATACCATAGTTGGTTATGACAAAATTTCTGGTTTGTAATCTTTCTTCACAAAAATATGCTATCATTTCTCTCTCTCAAAACATGTCACATAGTCTGCTGAGAAGGAGGGAAACAGTGTTTGATAAAGAACTCTCTAGTTTCTAATATCTATACCATTCCTCTATGGAAAAGAGCCACAATTACCACTTTGCTGGAAAGGGTTCTGGCTGGAAGGGAAAGAAATTTCCAAGTACAAAACAAATGCCAAAATCGTTAACTATATGAAAAGAAATATACCAGAAAAAAACATCAAAAGTGCAGGGAGGATACAAACTGATAGTACTACCTGTGGACCATTTGGAGAGAAGGTAGAGCCCATACAGCAATGACAGCAGTTTTTGAAAAGTCCACATGTTATTAGTCCATAGGTGTGTCTCTTATTTAAATAGTTCTAGTCTCTTCTAGAGGAGAATTTGGTGTGTTTACTTCCCCTGATTAAGTGCTAAAAGATTAAAAATAATAACTGCAATTATCACTCCCATAATCTTCCCAAAGGTGAAGTTATGGCCTCAAGGCTTGCTTTTAACTACAACTGACCTGCAGGCAGAACCACAGTGAGTAGCTCAATAGGGCAATGCTTTTAGGAGCCAGAAACTACAGCTGTATTTTCAGAAAGACATTGCCATTTAAGAGACATATTAAGCTTTTCGGTTACAAGTGACAAGCTGCAGTGTTAGGGTAGTTCTGTAATATCCTTACTGTGTGGGACTGCAACTACCCTCTTCATAAAGTTTACTTTTTTTAGCTTAAGGTATGTTGGGACCAAAGGTTTAAATTATAGAAAGAGCAGCTTCAGCAGCAGAGAAGTTTGTTTAGTTCCCACTGGTTCAGGATAAGCTTCCTTTGCCTCAGCAAGCAGAGCTGTTGCCTTTGGATCACAAAAATCCCAGTTCATCTTCCAGTTATGACAACATACAAAACACATTCACACAAAGTCCAAACACCATATGGGGGAACTCTGCTAATTGGAGAAATCTGCATGGCTTCCAAAGGATAGACACAATAAAAGTCAGAGGAAGGAGTCTGAACTCTGTACCAGAGAAGAGATTACTTTGTTTTTAAAGGAAGCAGCTGAACTTAGGCTAGAACTACAATTTTATCTTAAAAATCTTATAACATTTTTGAATGTCCTCAGACAGAGGACGTATACAGCTATCTCAAGTTTTGAACTGTTTCAATAAATACACCATCAATCAAAGGTCTAATAGCTACATCTTGGGGACCACCAAGATGAAGAATCATTTTTTGCACAGTCTGCAGAGGCATTCTCAGTAACCAGTTTAAAAAAATTATTTGCCCTACTCCTCCAATTAAAATCATTAGGATCTAGACAAAAAACCGTAATTAGTCTGAGATTCGCAGATTGAAGCAGTTATCACTCTTTCAGTTGAAGAATTCTGACAAACTGTTTACATTATTTTCCTGGATCTTGTTCTCTCACTTTTGTGAAAGGCAAGCACCAGGAGTTCACAGCCAAGATTCACCTTCTTGAAAGGCAACATGGCACACAAAGGAGGTTTTGCACGGAGGAGAGCCTCTCATTGCACTCCTTTTAAACAGGAATCTTGAGAAGGTTTTGTTGTTGTTGTTGTTTTTGTCATTTTTATGTAGGTCAGGGCTGAGATAAATGCTGCTCAGTCAAGAAGCAAAGCAGGAGCCACAGCACTGTTCTATTTCTTGCCCTTTACCTCTTGAGTCTTATAGCATTTGTTAAGCGTGTCCCCCACTAGCTTTTGCAACAAGATGGCACACTGTGCAAACACAGCTTCCAGTAACTTTATAATATCTATGATTGGTTTCAGTCATGTACAGCACCAGCATCACTCACATATGTGCTTCATCCATACTGCTGTTTGTGGGGGAAGATTCAAGACAAGAAAATAGAAACAAAGGAGGAAACAGAGGGGAGAAAAAGCAGAAGAAAAAAATGTGTAGCTATGTGCTTAGGGGAACTCCAGAATGTGTTTTCAAACTAGCAAATCAACAATTAATATTTAAAGAAGAGATAAAAGCCAGGCCAGCAAAAAATATACTCTGGAAGTAACTATGAAGACAATTTTATTGATGCTTTTATTTTGTCGATTCATTTTTATGGATTTTTATCACAGGATACATTTAGTTACCCACAGAGGAGCATCACTTAAAAAACTTTTTAAAAAATAAAATAAAATTTCAAAAGCCAATTAATATTTTATCAGTATTCATTAAGATCTAAATAATAATGATGAGACCTATCCAAACCCATGAAACTTGGAACTGCTCCTGTGAGCCAGAAAAATTCCACAGGGACTTTGTCAGAGTAACAGAGACTTTTATTATTATTGCAAGCGTGTTCAGGCTAAGCAAAAGTTACCATTGCCATAAACAGAAGTGTGTTGTATCTATCTCATTCCCTTCTATCCCTACCCTATTTTCTTCAGATTCCTCCACAAAACCCAGGAGTCTCCTGGGACTCTGTGTAACCTCTACAGGGCTTGGTCACACAAGTGTAAACTGGATACCACATACTAAAGCCATAATTCCTCTTGAATTTAGCATTTCTACAAGGCGACACCTGCTCTTTTCAACCCAAACAATCTCTTGTTGATCATCCTAACCTATATAAAGCACCTAACTGGTATTCACTCCCTCAAATATCCATGCTATGACACTGGTGCTGAGGGTTTATGAATACCTGCTTTCAGTACAGATTTCTTGCACCTGTCCTAGAGGTGGACTGGCTCCCATTCATACCTGCAGTAGGCTGCCTCTGCTACCCAGCTACTTGCTCACACTTCAGACTCAGCAGGCCATTGAAGAGCCTAGGAATAACAGGAGTGAGAAAGCTCATGGATCAAGGTAAAGACAGAGAGATTGCTTTCAGATTACCACCTCAGACAAAACAGGCTTGACTTGTGGAGGTTATTTTATTGCCAATAAATACATATATATTTATGTACTGATTTTTTGGTATTGTGAAGGAAAACCAAACCAAAACAAAAATAAACAAATATTAAATCACCTTGGGAAAACATCTCTCGTCTCCACTTTATCAGATTCAACTTCACTCCTTCACCCCAGATGCCTCTCCTCTTCCCTGATGCCCCTTGTTATGACGCAGGTTACACTAAAACCTTTCAGTAAGGTAGCAAGAAGTGGGAGCAGGGGGCTGTCATTGCCAGTACACAGCAGTTTCTCTCTGCCACTTCTTCTTCACACCTTTCCTCTACTCTAGAGTCGCTCCATGGTGGGCTAGAGGTTTTTCTCTGCCACTGCATCTTCTCTTCCTCCTCTAACATAAGTGTTCCCTCTGCTCTTTCTTGCTCCATGAACTGCCTACTTCTCTATCTGTCTGGTACCTTTTGCCCTTTTAAAAATATGTTTCCACTGAGATGCCACCAGCTTCACTAATGGCCTCAATTGTGTCTTGCAGTGGGCCTCTTGTGAAGCCAGCCATATTTGGCACAAGACAGCCCTTGGTCTCTTCCCATAGAGGCTGACCCTGCAGCCCTCCACCATGCCGGAAACCTGGACACTCACACCAAATAAAATACTATTTAAAACTAGTATCCTTTGATCATCTTCATATTATGGAAAGTGGGCTCTGGCTCAGTCCTGCCTGAGCCCACTTTCCATAGTATGAAGATGACCAAAGGATACTAATGCGTGGGTAGAAGAAGGATCAGGACATCCGGATGCAACAGAGTGCCATGTGGACAACCAGCAAATCTGGTTGTTGCAAAAAAAGAGGAGATAACCAAAGTAGCAGCCACTTTGCCAATGGGCTTTTGAGGATCAAGATACTACAAGGCTGATTATTATTATTTAATTATTTTATTAATAATGATAATTATAATAATGATAATGATGATGACACATTATTATTTATTATTATTATTATTGTTGTTGTTATTGTTGTTGTTGTTGTTATCTATTTATTTATTTATTTGTAGTGTGCTGGTAGATTTCTTGCTACCTATGCAGCTTAAAAATCCTCAGTGAGGTAACTGTCCCTATGCAAGACACAGGATATACCCATGTGTAACTGAGGGATGTCTGCATGATGATGTTATGGAAAGGCATCACTTCACTCTACATCTGCTGAGACTTAATCACACTTTAGTGCTTTTATACTAGGATCTAACAAGGATGGCATAATCCAGTTGCTAAGTATTTTCACATTTATTATGTGAACGTATTAGCTCAAGCCTAATGCTCTTCCAGAGCAGGTTTTAGGTAAGAGGTATGATTGTATGGAAAAAAATCTGTATAAAAATAAACACCCCAAATTCTCTCAGCCTTTCTTCATAGGGGAGGGTCTTTTCTGCTTGGAAACTGACATAGTCAGTAATGAATATTCAGTTTGAAACTACCTCTTAATAGTTCTCTAACTTATTTATATCACTACAGTACAGGAATGAAATTGAAGCTTGAAAATGTTCTTTCAAGTTAATTGATATTAACAGAACTACTCATACAAGTTTTGCAGGTGATATGGCTCATGCAAGTCATGTTTAGGATTTTTTTCACTTTTTTGTTTTTCCTTTTTTTTTATTCTCATTGGAGTATTCAGCAAAAGGAGAAAAATTTTGTCACTTTAATCAAGCAGAATAAAAACCACTCAGTCAGTTGTGGTAATGACCTGTGTTGTCAGTGGGCTGTAATTCAGATCATGGCACTGTATTCTATCAGCTGAAGCTCGAGCTTTGAAATTGCATTTTTCTCAGAATTGCTTAAGCATGTCTTGAATTGAATGTCTTGTAGTTTTTATTTTAGCTTTCTGATTATTACCTTACAGGGTTCAAAGAGTTCATCCTTACATTAAAGTTCAGTCAATGTGTTTACCTGTTAGCTGCTGCTGCTTGTAGACAATGTGGCTCAATCCAGTAACCATAATATTGAATTCTGACGATCCCATTCCATTTTTTCCCACCAACTGTAAATTATTTAATTTCCCTAAATTCGAAATTTAGTTTTCAGCTTCCTCAGTTTCCTGATTTACATTCATTAATTCCATTAACTAATTTCTAATAGATACATCACATTTTCTATATTTCTATAGTTTCATATCTTCTAGCCTTACAGAGAGATCTGTATAGACTAGAGAGCTGGACAGTCACCAATCATATGAAATTTAAAAAGAACAAGTGCGGGATTCTCCACCTGGGACAGGGTGATTCTGGTTATACATAGAAATTTGGGCTCAAAAGGCTGGAGAGCAGCCCCATGGAAAGAGATCTGAGAGTCTGGGTTGATGGCAAGTTGAATATGAGTCAACAGTGTGCCCTGACAGCAAAAAGGGCCAACTGTGTCCTGGGGTGCATCAAGCACAACATAGCCAGCCAGTCAAGGGAGGTGATTGTCCCACTCTGTACTGCACTGGTGCGGTACCACCTCAAGTACTGTGTACAGTTTTGGATGCCTCAGTATAAGAAGGCTATCAAACAAAGTAGGTCCAGAGAAGGGTGACCAACACAGTGGAAGACCTCAAGAGCAAGACTTGTGAGAAGTGGCTGATGTCACTTGGTTTGTTCAGCTTGAAGAAGAAAGACAAGGCTGAGGGGTGACCTCATGGCAGTCTGTGACTTCCTCAAGGGGGGGAGCAGAGGGAGAGGTGATGATCTCTCTCTGGTGACCAGTGATAAGACATAAGGAAATGGTATGCAGCTAGATCAGAGGAAGTTCAGATTGAACATTAGGAAAAGGTTCTTCACTGAGAGTGTGGTCAGTCACTAAAACTGGCTCCCCAGGGAAGTGGTCACAACACCAGGACTATCAGAGTCCAAGGAATGTCTGGACAATGCTTTTAGTCATATGGCTTAGTTTCAGGAGCAGAGAGTTGGACTTGATGATCGTCATGGTTCCCTTTCAACTTGAGATATTCTGTGATTCTATGATTCACATGTATGCTCTGCTGCCCCAAGATCTTCTTCCCTGGGCAGTTAGGTAGATGATTATTGCTTTAATTTTTGTCCTGTGTCTACATTACAGCAGCATCTTATGACTTTCTTTCAGTTGCAACCATAGCTTATTATATACTTGTTTTATAAAAAACCTAAGACCTTGATAGCTTTCAAAATAGTGAACCACTATTTCAACCCACATCCTGCTCTCCTCACCTCCAAGTTCATCTGTGGTTCAGATTCAATAGACAAATAAAATTATCACTAAGAACTTGTACCAACTGAAGAACAAAATGCTAGTTTGGATCAACTCTGCCCTCTCAACTTTGTGCTAAATTATTTTGAAAATTCAGCAGCTAAACAGAGAAACAGAGGATGTGTCCACATGCTTGTCCATAAATAGTTGTTAATGGCTAGCCCTCTTTCGTCCTCTGTTCTTACGTATCTGTAGCACATATGCTTTGATGCAATTTTTGGAATAACAAATTCTTAACATATCTTAGTATTGTATTACAATTATTAATAAAACTTGGTATTATATTACCTTCTGTGAAAGTTGAACGAAAACTGAACAGTCCATTTTCTATTGACTAAAAACTGTTCAATAATACAAAACAAATAAGGGTTTATGCAATTGTGAGTTTATACATTTATACAAATGTTTTTCTCTGTTTCAGTGAATGTTGCCCACCTCTACTAGGGACAAGCATTATTCTGGAATGATTTTCTGCTTTTTCTTTATTTTTGTTCCATATGCTACACTCCTTCATATTGGAGAAACTGATCTGATTTCTTCTATTTCTATTAACTTATACACACACAACTCCATACATTCTTGTTGGCCATGAATGAGAGTAAATATTTTGTAGTCTAACTCCTGTATATGAATTATCCAGCAAGACTAGATGATGGACACAGATAACACTTCTCAATTGCTACCAACAAACACACTCCGAACCCCAAACTGTTGTGACTTATGTAAGGCCAAAATGGTGAGGGTTTGAGCATGATATCTTGCACTGGAACTCATCAGCTTCATAGAATATCCTGGTAGCATGGAGAACATGCAACTCTAGAATATGAGTCCTGTTAGCATGAAACATATAATGTAAAAAAATAACAATACTAACTCCTGTTGAGCTGAGTTTATATTCTGGTCAAGAGGTCATTTGTCCAGGACATCTGTTTCAATTGCAGCTTCATAGTTGCCTTAGGCTATCAAAAGCAAGTAGCGCTTCTGAAAGGAGCAGACCTTGCCTCTTCCATGCGGTCAGATTGACTATCTCCCCTTTCCGTACACTGGGATTCACACTCATAAATTGCATGATATATGAACTGCATATTCACAGCTGCATAATAAGGCAGATCAAGGATCTGCTGTGCATCGGGTGCACATCTCTGTGTGCAGATTAAGCTTCAATTAGAATTCTATGAACGTGCAATGGAAGATGCAGAAACACACACGGAGATGAAATGACACATTCTTTTAAATGGCAGCTCCTTTTCTCACAATCATGAAATTGCAGTCTTAGGTTCTCACACATTTTTCAATCATTTTAATTCTAAGTCATACCTTTCTTTTCTCTTTTCTCCTTTCTCTTTTATCCTTTTTCTTTTCTCTTTTCTCTTTGCTCCTTTCTTTTTTTTCTCTTTCTCTTTTTCCTCTTTTCTCTTTTCTCTTTGGTCTTTTGTCTTTTCTCTTTTCTCTTTTGTCTTTTCTCTTTTTTTCTTTTCTTGTAATTTGTTTTTTCTCGTAACTCAAACCGTTTCATCAAGACAGTGTAAAGTACGATCTCACAAACTCAACCACAGTCACAACTGGTGGAGTAAAACTCTGAAGGAAGCATAGGGATCTCTTTAAATAGTTTTATCATTAAAGGAAACCAATGTGAAACAACACTTTAAATCACCTAATATTCATATTCACTTTGAAAAATATGTATTAGGAGTGAAAATCTTTTTAAATATTTTAGACAATGAGTCTATGCTAAATGACAGGAAGTGAGATTCTCATCCACAAAGCAACTGCATTGTCTGTTTTATGGGCACACGCACAAATCTTGTTACCAGGCAAACAGCAGATTCTCTGCCAGTTTACTTTACATTAAATGATTAGTAACTCGAGTGGTCTCTCCAAATGATATAAGGATGTTCCCTATTTTTGTCAGTTATGCTGCTTACTCTTGCAAAATGTCAAAGGCAACTTCACCAATCCAGCTTTATTAGTAGCAGGTGGAAATGAGTAATATTATTGCTTTTCTGAAACAACAAGGCAATCCTTTGATGCTGCCAGGTTTGCTCACCAGCTGTGGTCTAAACCCCTCTTACAACCCAAGGCACCACAGTTTGAAGTCTGACCTGGAAAACAATCTTTGATTCCTTTTCAGAAATATCGCAGAGTTCAATTTATAGGTCTCTGTTGTGAAGCTTCTAGCCTTCTTCTGTACAATGTTGTTTAAAACAAAAGACATTTATTGCAGTATGAAATTTTTTTGCAGATGCACTTTTGATTTTTTGTGCTAGTAATCCCAGTCTTCAGCTAGAATGTAAATTAGCAGATTTCTCCAAATAAGGCTTGTTTGGAAATCTAACTAGAAATCTGAAATTTATCCCTTCTTTTGATAACATTAAACATAAATTGAAAGAGAATATTGCTATCACATATTTGTTGGTAAATTGGATAGCTAGAATTCCAAGGTAAATATTTATTTTCAGTCTTTTACATGCTCTACTGTTTACAAATTTAGTAAATTTCTTTGCATTAATTTTGATTTGGCTGTTCATGTTAACTTATTCCACTGTTCATTTTAACTTATTTCACTGAGTAAACTAAGACCAAGTTATTGAACAATAACAGCAGATATACAGGAAGAGTAGCATGTGCTTTAACACTATATAGTTAGCCTAAAAATAATTGGTAAGATAGTAACCTTCTTTTCTGGTTAAGACTAGCTGAGCTCTTGCACAGAGATGAATAAGGGGTCAAAGACTAATTAATAATTTCTGTCTTCTCTTAAAGATTATGCATTTTCTAACTTCTGAACTTCTAAGAAAATATTACTCAGAGTACTTTACATGTACTTGAAACCCAAAACATTTTTTCTCACTGTTCAAAAATTATATGACTCTCAAACATACGAGAAAGCACAAGACTAGCTAGATTGAAAAACATTGAACCAAATTATTTAACTCCAGCTAATTCAGTCTGCGCATTCAGCAACTCAGTCACTGGGGGGACATTACCCTGATGAACTACTCTTGTAGCAGTTCCTCAATTAGAACAGAGACTGCTACAAAGCTACTGGCTCGATACTGAAACTTGGACTGGAATCTGTTTTGAGACTTTCTCCTATTAACACAATCCCTCTTGACACAATCAACTGCATCATTGTCAGGACCCTGAATGATTCAGCTCCAATATCTTGAAAAGAAATTTGAATTTTATGTTACATGAGTGGTAATACCTGCCTGTCCTGATGGTTTAGCTACAATGCACTTCTGTCCAAAAAAATCACCTTCTACAGTTTGCCTTTTCTTTGTTTTACTAATAGATGTAGATAAAAAGAAAATTATCATCATCTCGCTTTAGGGGTTTTTTTATATGATGATAGCATTGGGTGCAGGGTTTAGTTTCATGATGAAAAATGGGCGTTTTCCTTTGTCTCTAGTAGGGGTCATCAGAAGAGTTTGACTGGCATGTTATCCACCTCCCATATTTTAAGATTACTGGTATTTTGCTTCAGGACGTTTATGCTTAAAAAGCTCAAAGGCGCAAAATCAGATAAGAAGGTACACAAAGATTAACTCTGAAGTTCTCATTAAAACCAAATACCCTAATCATGGAAATTAGAAAATCTTTCTCTTCCTTGCACATTTTGCTGTTGTAATCTATAAAATGACTATAAAATCATGTTATATCTGGAAAAAAAAAAATAGTTTGAAAACAATTCATCTGACATATCTCAGTTGAAATACAAATAATGTGGGCATCATATCTGTCACAAGTCAATGCTTCCTCACTGGAACTCATCAGTACATAGATTTCCAGCATTCATTTGAAACAAATTGCTGAGTGGCATCACAGGGAAAAGAAGCGCACTGTTTACTATAGTGGATTCCTTGTTGTCAGAAATCAGGTAAAATTGTGTCTTTAGTTGTGCTGTAAGTCTCCTCACCCCAATCTATTTTTTCTACTATTTAGTCTACTGTTTACCAATGAGTGAATACCTTAGAATCATAGAATGCTTTGGGTTGGAAGGGACCTTAAAGATCATCTAGTTCCAACCCCCCTGCCACCAGCAGGGACACCTTCCACTAGACCAGGTTGCTCAGAGCCTCATCCAGCCTGGCCTTGAACACTTCCAGGGAGGGGACATCCACAACTTCTCTGGGCAACCTGTTCCAGGGTCTGACCTCTCTCACAGGGAAGAACTACTTCCTAATATCTGATCTAAAACTGCCCTCTTTCAGCTTAAACCCATTTCCCCTTGTTTTGTCATTAACTGCCCTTATGAAAAGTCCTTCCCCAGCTTTCTTGTAGGCCCCTTCAGGTATTGGAAGGCTGCTATAAGATCTCCCCAGAGCCTTCTCTTTTCCAGGCTGAACAGTCCCAACCTTCTTATTTTATGTTTTAATACCAACCTCCATAATTATTTCCAGTGACACTGTCACATCAGAATTATCTCTCTTTAAGAGCTTAGTCTTTTTCTTAAAGTTCTAGAAAATTCAGAGACAATAAGTGACTTGCATAGGATAGGAGAGGATTTTAGTAACAGGAAAAAGGATGAACCCAAAATATTCTTCATTTTTATACTTATTACCCAATCCTCCTTTTATTATATTTAGTGTCGTTTTCAGCTGTATCACTGTTACCTCATGTGCAATAACTAATTCAATGTTTTAGTTTGTTTTGACCTATCAGTTATTTCATAGTTTTACTCCAAACTTCAGAGTCCCTGTGAAGGGTTACAAAGTTGTGGTGGGTTGACCCTGGCTGGATG
>NW_010291035.1:1682-2326 GCF_000700745.2 Antrostomus carolinensis | reverse complement strand
TGTCCCCTCCCTGCGGCAGGCAGCAGGGCCAGGAGGAGCGGGGGCAGGGACCTACTCTTGAAGAGTGTGACCCTGGTTGTCCCTAGAAGGTCCATCGCGTCCCCCCTGGCCAGGGAAGTGCAGTGAGCATGGTGGGAAGGGACATGTCCAGATCCCACCTGCCCTGCACAGCCCTGGGGGGCACGCCTGAGCATCCCCCCTGGCCACCCAGCTGCTGCCTCGGCCAGGGAGGAGGATGAGGATGGACAAGCAGTGGTGGGTGGGGATGGGACGCACCCCTCGCTCACGAGGTGCCAGGCAGGACATCCTCATGGCTTGAGTGGAGCAACACCTGCGCTGACTGGTTATGGAGCCCACAGCATCGTTTGGGGCACGACCTGATCCTGGACCCAACAGCTTCTCCTGGGTTGAGGTGAGCAGGGAGCTGCTTCCCGGGGAGCCACAGGCAATGGTCCCCATCTCCATCCTCATCCCCATCCTCATTCCCATCCCATCTTCATCCCATCCTTGCACAGCACAGGATTTCCTCACTGCATCCCCATCCCACTCCCCACGTTGTTCCCACTCACATAAAGGCCATCACACAGGAGAGGTCATCACCAGGGGAGAAGAAGCCACCCTTACCTTTCTGGAGATGGATGATG
>NW_010291035.1:725-1666 GCF_000700745.2 Antrostomus carolinensis | reverse complement strand
AAAGGAGCCCTTGGTACAAAGAAAGAGCGTCCAGCATGAGGAACAGGTCGTTCTTGGGCTGCTCGGCGAACATCTCCCCCACGGTCTCATACGTCTTGCCCGTGTGGGAGATAGCATTGTTGAGGGCATCCAAGCTGTAGGGTGGGTCCATGTGGAAGGAATGGCTGATGGCTTGGAAGGCATTGCCCAGCTTCTGGAACTCCTTCCGGAAGCCCCCCACGTGCTTGCGCACCAGCTCCAAGGCCACATTGGTCAACTGCAGGACACTGTCATCCATCTTCTTGCTGAATGCCTTGAAGGCGTCCACCCGGTCCTCCACGTCCTGCAGGTCCTGGTGCTCCGTAGGGATCTGGATGGTGAGGAGGAAGCTGGCACCCACCATCTCGTCCTTCTCTGCCCGGCGTTTGCCCAGCTTCCACTGCTTCTCGTCACGGCAGCAGAGGAAGTGCTGGAAGCCCTCATACTGGGAGAGGACAGGGTGGCTGGTCATATGGTCCATCCAGAGGATCAGCCGCCGCTTGCGCTTCTCGATGAAGTCCTCCTCAAAGCGGCCGGTGGCCTGCTTCTCAGGCAGGTGGGGCACCGAGATGACCGTGAACTTGTGCGGGGGGCGGTTGTAGAGCCAGTCAAAGTGCTTGTACCGCCGGTAGACAGGCGAGTTGATGTTGCTGGGGGTCAGCTTGTAGGAGATGTAGCTCTTGATGCCCTTGAACTTGGTTTGCTTGGTCGGGTCCTCCACAGAGCAGATGAAGGGATGGGGGTTCGCCCGCCACTGGGGTCCTTTGGAGCCCATCTCGATGCAGTATATCTCGGCAATCTTGGACATTAAGGGCACATCACCCAGGATGAAGGCTTCCACCCCTGAACGGACGAAGCAGGAGAAGCGGTTGAGGTTACTCCCCACCACAATGCCCCTCTTGGAGGAGCTCATGCTGTCCTGC
>NW_010291035.1:0-705 GCF_000700745.2 Antrostomus carolinensis | reverse complement strand
GCCGGCGTGCTGGTGGTGGCCGTAGGCCAATGGGTGCTGCAAGCTGGGCGAAGGGTGCCCGTTGGTGCCCGGCGCGCTCCGGGGTTCCTCCACCACCGTGCAAGCATCGTCCCAGTCATCCCAATCATCATCATCATCATCCTCAAAACTACCCTGGTAGGAGATGCCGGGGTTGGGGGGGGCTGTGTAGAAGGAGGAGTCGTGTCCAGGGGATCCGGCCGGGCTGCTGGAGTAGTCCGTGTAGTTGGAGCTCGACCGGGAACGGAGGATTTCAACGTAGGAGGCCGGCCTCCCCACGGCTGTTTTGGCCCTGTAACCAGCCGTCCAGGGAGGTCTCGCTGAAGATGACGAGCTCCTCGTTCTCCTGGATGCTGATCTCCTCTTTGTTTTCACTTTGGAAGTTGTAAAGTGCTCGAGCTTTCAACGCCATGGCCGGGCTCGGGGTAAGGGGAGGACACGGCGTCACACAATCCCTGGAACCCCCCAAAAAACCTCCGCGGTGATATCGTAGGCTGTGGGAAAAGGTTTCTCAGAGAAATAAAAAAAAATGAAGAAGAAATCCCCTACGAGGTGACGCCGAGGTCCATATAACCAAACAACCCTCCCGATCCCAACGCCCCGGTTAAAAACAACATTCCCTGGTCAGGCGAGCGGCGTTTCCCTCATCCAGAGGGAATTTCCATTCTCTGGAAAGAGTTTTCAGGA
>NW_010291034.1:0-3428 GCF_000700745.2 Antrostomus carolinensis | reverse complement strand
TGGTGTCGTTGGAAAACTTGCTGAGGGTGCATCCTTCTGAAGTGTACATCCTACTTAGCATCCTTCTGAAGTGTAAACTGCTTAAAGTACTGTTTCTATAATTTATTTATTATGTTTTAATTGGAATTTTAAGTTATATTTTAAGTCAAACTTGGATCCTACCCATTTTTAAAGATTTTTTTTTGTTCACCTTCAAAGTACACTCCACTAATGTCCAGAATATTAAAAACAGATGGGTAGTACAAGGACAGAAGCTACATCTACAGATTTTGCAACATACTGGTAAAACTGTGAAACAAAGCCCCTAATCACTTTAGGTGGGGTTGCTTGTTACCTCTTTCTTTCAAATAAATACTTTTTTTCTCACATAAATATATTTTAACAAACCACAAATACTCAGCTAAGTCCTTTTTCCTCATCAGTGTGATATGACCATGAGAGACTGACTTAACATATTCAAGAGCTTGGCACTACAATCAAACTCCCAGATTTCATCTAATATTTAAAATACTGCTACTGATAGTCAGGTATCCTATTAAATGTATCTTTCAGCAAACGCTAAAGCCATGAATTATTAAGACAAATTTTGCTGGACAAATGCAAAGAAGTGCTAACATAAAACCAAAGTAAAGAGATAAGAGTATGGCAGCAAAGCATTGCTGCCAACCATGAGGGAGCTCACAGTGTAACAGATTGCACATGATTTATGGAATTAAATTGGCTGTGAAATAATGTTATCCATTCAAGCACAAACTTTGTGTCAGTTTGACTTGCTGGTAGGGAAGGAAAGCTCTTAGTGCAGGAGACAGGATTAACACAGGGAATATTTAGGTTTTGAACTATGTAACATTACTCTTGCAACTACTTTTCACAGTGTTAAGACACAATGAGCACTTTATGCCTACATAGTGCACGAGAACATCAGATTAAAAATTATTATTTAAAATTAAAATTGATTTACTCAGATGAAGGTATTGACCAACAACTCCTAAAATTATGACTTGTAGGTACCAGTACCATTTTATAGTAGTATTTCATGGTTGAATTTACACTGGTGGTGGGTTAAAGGCATTAAATCTGAATTACAGAGCATGGTTACATTAGATATAAAGTGTGTCTCTGCTAAAAAGGGCAAATAACTATTTAGAGGCTTGTTTGCTAAACAGCCAAGAGAATAAGGGGATGAAACCTGAACTACTCTCTCAGGAACACCAGCAAAACCCGTATTAGTCAGCACTGCAGAACAGCCAAGATCATGGCACAGATAAATAATACACAATTATTGTTTATTGATCACACTGTTGCATTTACAAACCCTAGGAAGAGTTTAATTTATCTCTAGCATTCACACTCAGAATCCTGAAAACACTGTCAAAACTGTTCAATGTCACTCCCTGAACTCACTTTTCCCATAGGAACTTAAATAACTTCTAGAGACGAGAATTTACTAACAGAGAGGAAAAAAAGGGGAGGGCAGACGTTTACTTTATATGAAATAAAACTAAAAATGGGAAATAGCTTTCCAACTCTGCTTCATTGTAAATGCCACTGAACAGAAGATTAGTGATGAGCCAAAATCACTACCATATTCTTCAGCTTCCACTGAGACAGTTCTATTCTACAAATATTTCAGGAAAACTTGGTAATATTTAACTGGCAATCACAGTATGCAAATTACTTAACTTTATACATAAGATCATGCATACAATCAGTTTTCATTTGCAACACAGGACAGACAAACTGCTCTGTAAGTTGCACAAAGGCTTTTTAAAATGATTCACAGAATCACAGAACGTTGGGGATTGGAAGGGACCTCAAAAGATCATCTAGTCCAATACTGCTGCCGGAGCAGGAACCTAAATGAGATCACACAGGAAGGCGTCCAGGTGGGTCTTGAATGTCTCCAGAGAAGGAGACTCCACAACCCCCCTGGGCAGCCTGTTCCAGTGCTCTGGCACCCTCACTGTAAAGAAGTTTTTTCTCACGCTTAAGCAGAACCTCCTGTGTTCCAGCTTACACCCATTGCCCCTTGTCCTACCCATTCAACCTCAGCAGCTTGTCCTCAGGTCTAACACTCAAATGAACACATTGAGACAAGGTTCCCATGAAGTCTACCACATATATATCTCTACTCTTGGGGCATAAAGGATCTTTTCCCTAAGAGAAACACTTGGGACAACTTAGCTAATGTCTTAAAAAATTAAACTTTGCCAGCCTGCCAAAATTGGTATTATATTGTGGGATAAGATCGTAGATAGTGTATGAAATCTTGCATTGGTTCTGTCCAGCAACTATTCCATGACTAAGGAGAATTTCAACAATCAGGATTGCTAGTATGCCAAGAATTAAAAAAAGGAAGGAGACTATAACTTTAAACATGCAGACACAAAGAGCTAGCCTGAAATCATGTCAAGTCTGTGTCCAGTGTACTCTCTAGACTTCAGACCACATGTGAAGCTGCAGTTTGCATTCCTGAAACCTGTTGAAAAATGCTGAAGCTGAAAAATATTTAAATCAAACTATTACACCCAGCACACAAAAACTCCTCCCAAAAAAACCCAGAGTGCCATGATACAGAGTCAGAACAGCAATGTACTAAGGCTCTTAGGGAAGACCCTTAAGGAACAGATTGTTGTGGAGTCAGGGATGAGCTACCTCACTGGGGCTCCTTACCATCATGCCTGAGTCACTTCTCAGTCACACACACAAGTAGAAACCTTGTGCCTGGAGAAGGTTACTGCAGGAAAGTGACAACTCACAGACAGGTAGGTTACTGCTGAGCACCATTTCTGAGGTACTTGCCTTGTGTGTTTTCTGACCATGCAGCTGATACACAAGGAAAGACAGCAACAGAGAGCAGCAACATGTCTATCGTAGGTTTTGTATGTTTGTGTTTGACTTTAGACACGTGTAAGCGAATGCAAGAATATAGAGCACTCGTTAGTAAAGAGAGGATTTGTTAAAGAAGATGCAGCACTCTCCCAAATGTCTATGATACCAGCCAAACTTCTGCTAAACACAGGTGGGAAGCAAAGCACCTGCAAGCAACGCACTCCCTTTTTGTAAGGTCACTGGTGGCTGCAGCTCCAGCCTTCCACCCAGCAAGCCCCTGCACCCCAGCAGAGCAGGACGGCTCTGCCGCCCATCCCCAGTGGGCTGGGAGCCGGCAAGGTGCGGGCAACCGGGCCACCAGACATCTCACCTGGTGGTAGCTGGCTCGGGCCTCCAGCATCATCTGCTGGGTGCTGATCATCTTCTTCCTCCGGCGGCACTCCTCCTTCAGCCCCTTGATCTCCTGCGAGCGCTGGGCCACCTCCTTGCCCAGCTGGTCGCGCTGGGCCTGGGCTGCCCGCAGGGCCTCCTCCAGGCTGCCGAGCTGGGCGCTGAGGAACTCCTGGGAGTGCAGCAGGTACTCGGTGCAGAGCTGG
>NW_010291033.1:1918-2322 GCF_000700745.2 Antrostomus carolinensis | reverse complement strand
TCTGACATGCTGCTGATAACTCCATGCTAATGTGAAATAATTAACATAATAGCCATAATTAAAAGCACGCTAACAATGCCATAAATTTATCACACAATTTTACTAGCTTTCTGCCCCTAACTGCTCTCTCATCGTTAATTAAACGTGTTGCCTTTTACAGAATGGATGTTTATACATTTCCAATACAAATAAATCCGAAACCGTTTTGGAAACATGACCAATTTCGTTTTACACCATTTGAGGTCTGCGGCTTTTGCAGGCGATTTATTACAATTTTAAAAAAATATAATAAAAGGAAAGAAAATAAAAGAAAATAAAAATAAAACAAATACGTACAAATAGAGGCCTTAAAAAAAAATTAAAATGAGATATATTTGAAAATTTGCATCTTTAGCGAAAAGCCC
>NW_010291033.1:0-1827 GCF_000700745.2 Antrostomus carolinensis | reverse complement strand
GGCTGTTTGTGTGTCCCTGTCCCCCCTCCCCGGCCTTGGATGTGTTTATTTTGCGGGGATTTCTCACCCGCAGCCCCTTTACACCCGCACCTTTATAACGAACCTCAACGCTGGTTTAATCCAGGTCAGGTCAACGATTTATATAACTCATTAGTGAAAGGAACAGGCTTAAGGAGATGAAAGGGGACACCTTTGGTTTCTCCTTCCTTTAAAACGATTACAGAAGCAGAAATTGCCCCAGCCCTGCCTTTCCTCTTCACCCCCCCACCACCCACCCACCTACCCACCCCAAGGCTCAGCCTCCGCATTTATTTTTAACTCCCTCCGCAGCCAGGATTTTACTTTCCCATATTAGAATCAAATTGAGTTGTAATTAATTTCTCCCCCTCGATCATAACCGATCCCGTCCTCCCTTTCCCCGCTGCTCGCCGTGTCTCTATTTGACTCCGTATCGATCCGGACTTTGTTTTTCTCCTGTTGCTAAATCTATCTGTCTATATGGGCGCCCACTTTCTAGTTCTGACCGTGTCATTATGGTGGCTTTTCCACCTCCACATAAACTCCTTTAATTATTTTCTTGCTTTCCAGGGCTCAATCCCTGCTCCTGCTCACGTTCAACCCAACAGCGATTGGTTTGGGGACTCCCGGGATATTTTGGGGAAAGTTTCTTGATTTTTTAGAAGAGCTTTTATTCCCTCCCCACTCCACCCAGGTGGGCTCCTAAATACTTTCCAGTTGGGTGGGATGCTCAATATTTTTTCCTAAACTTCACCACTTGAAGCCCCGGGAGCCGCCGCAGCTTCCCCGGCCCACGGAGGGGGGTGCGGAAGGGTGCGGAAGGGCGCGGAGCGGGGCCGGGCTGCTCAGCCGGCAGCCGTGATTGAACACGGGATTAGTACAATGGAGCCCTAATCGAGGGGAAACGTTTCTTTTCACGCTAAGCACCGTAATTAATGGTATGAATCAATTAATTTGACTTTTATTGTGTGGAGGGGAAAAAAAAAAAGCGCAATAAATGAAACAGGGGGATGCGGAGTTGCTCTTTTTCTTTTTTTTTATGCCCTTTTCCCCGGGAGAACCTTTGCGGTGCAACGTGGGGGGGAGTGCGAGTGTGCGTGGGTAAGTGTGCGTGTATGTGTGCGCGGGTGCGGATCACGATCCGCCGGGAAACGCGTAAAAACGAAGCGGGGTTGGGGAACGGCCCGTCGGGGCAGGGCAGAGGGTTTTGGGGAGTCCGGGGGCACCGATATTTCCGTGGATATTTTTTTGAGGGGGGACACACGGGACTATTTGCCTTTCCGAAACCAGAAGCGCTGGTGGGAAATCGTTCCCTCCCGGGGTATTTTCCTAATTTAATTGGATTTACCGAAATCTGACAACATGTGCGAGAACTACCACCGGTAAAAGTATCAACCGTACGGATTAAAAAACAAAGCCCCGGGAGCCACCCGCGGCCGAGGTCCCGGGAGGGGGGTTCTCCTCCTGGGTACATCGGGGCCGGGCCCCCTCCCGCCCCGCCGGGCGCCTCTCCCCGGGCCGGGGCTTACCTGGGGCCGCGGCAATACGGTCCTCACATTCACACACACTCCCTCATTTCCTACTTTTTCATATGCTAACGCCCGCAATGATTAAGTCGTTAACACCTCTGAGGGAAAAAATAAAAAAATAAAAAAAAAAAGAAAAAAAGAAAAGAAAAAGAAAAAAGAGGGGGAAAAAAAAAAAAGGAATCGGGTAAAAGCTTCTTTATTTATAGTTTCCCTTTGTTATTTTACGTCTTTTTTATTTCTCCCGGCAACTAACCTAATAGATTAATCAATAGCCATTCTC
>NW_010291032.1:0-858 GCF_000700745.2 Antrostomus carolinensis | reverse complement strand
GAGGCTGTGCTCACCCTCCTGTGGGACCCGTTCCCTTGGCAGGATGGAAGGTGTTTTTTGGGGGAGGATTTGAGGGCTGAGGTTGCCCGTGGAGCACAGTGGGGGCTCTTGTGCTGGGCGGGAGGCACTGGGAAGCTGCGGCACTTTCCCTGGGTTGGGGACTGGGAGTTGTGGTCCCTTCTCCCCCACAGAGCTGGATGGGGAGCAGAAGCTTTGCTCCCTGGAAGAGAAACTTCCTCCATTTCTTCCTTTCTTCCCATGTGGAAATGTGGTCCAGATGCCAGAAAAAGAGCCACTAAAAAAGAGAGAGTTGCTGCGAGTTGCAAAGCCAGGCTAGCAGAGGTCAGGTGCTGGGAGAGGCTGCTGGGAAAGGGAAAATAGTGCTGGAAATACTGATAAAATACTGTAGATACTGCTAAAATAGAGAGGGACTGGAATAGAAAGGTGACAGGTGAGGCTTCCTGGGCAGCAAGACTCGATTTAGGAAGCACTGAGCCACTTAGCAACGGGCTGGAGGGGCAAGAGATTAGTGCTGGGAATTCTGTGTCTTCTTTCCTGGCTTCCTGGAGATGCTGTTTATATGGTAATTGTAGCCAAGCAGGTGATTTCTCGGCAAGAAGTGTGATCTTGCTGCTCAGACCTGAACAGGGCAAGATGATTTATCTGAACAAAATTGTTCCAAAGCATCCTGATTCTCACTTGTAACAGATCTCCTGTCTTGCTCTCCCAGCAAAGCATAATAGAAAGGGAAATGAACCAGAGAGAGGTGGTTTATCTTTGTGGTAAGAAAAAGAAAAGAGAATTTACTGTGTATGTTGAAGCCAAACTCAGGCACCAGTCTGTGCTCCTGCAAGAAAA
>NW_010291031.1:0-355 GCF_000700745.2 Antrostomus carolinensis | reverse complement strand
GACCCCATGGTCACCCCAGCACCCCAAGGTGTCCCCGTGGTCACCCCAGCCCTGTGAGGTGCCCCCTCAACACTCCACGGGCACCCCCCCAGCACCCTGAGCTGCTCAAAAACCATCCCCACCAGCACCCTGAGGTGTCCCCCAGCACCCTGAGGTACCCCAAAAAGATCCCCACCAGCACCCTGAGGTGTCCCCCAGCACCCTGAGATACCCCCAAAAGACCCCCACCAGCACCCTGAGGTGTCCCCCACCACTCAGAGGGACCCCTAAGGACCCTGAGGTGACCCCCAGGACCCCAAGGTGCCCCTCCATCCCATCAAGGTGCCCACCAGCACCCTGAGAGACCCCAAAAAGA
>NW_010291030.1:0-20064 GCF_000700745.2 Antrostomus carolinensis | reverse complement strand
ACTGGACACAGTACTCCGGGTGGGGCCTTACGAGATAGACCTCATGGAGTAAGATGAAGCTCAGAAAGCAAACAAACAGTCAAACACACGATGACAAACCGTAAGTGATGCAAGTAAATCACATATGGAAAGCTGACTATTATACACAGGCTTTACTAGACTGCTAAGTATAAAGGAAGAAAGCACAGGATGAGAAAAGATTGCAGTGAAGGTAAATTATTTATTTGGGAGTCAGAAAAGAAGGGCTGGGGGTGAATCTTTACTCTGAAGTTACACGTAATGGTGTGAAAGCCCTGTTGGATAAAAGATACTAAAAGTATCAGTGGTGTAACAACTCCAGAAATATATGTTCCAATAATTGATAGTACCACATGGAATTCATTGGAGATTCTGAGGAAATCCTAAGAATGAAGCACAGTTCCAGCCTACCATAATTTATCATTAAAGATAATGTAATTAATCATTAAAACAGCTACTCTGTTGGATAACTGGAAAATGGCCAACACTGTAGCAATCTTTAAAATAGCTCTTAAGACTCATCCTCAAAACTGAAATCTAGAGAATCTTAATTCATTAACAGGGAAAATAGTTGAGAAAGTAATTTAAAATAGTTATAAAACACCTACAGGTGATATGTAGGAGAGAGAGAAAATATCAAGATGAATAAATTGCAAGTGCACACAGATCAACAGAGATAAATTTATATACTTATCAGTAAGGATAAATGGTGCTTTCCTAACCTGTTCAAATGTTATAAAGAGTTAGTAAAATATTGATTGAAAGAGAATCACAGGATAGGCATTTACAGCAACATTTGATAATATCATTCACATGAGGCTTTTAAGGAAACTCAGTAGCCCTGGGGCAGGAGATAAGGTCTTTGTTACAGGTTAAAGAGAGAGAAAAGGATGGGGATGAATGGCAGATGATTAGAATGAAAGGGTGGTAAGAGTGATGCCACAGAGGCTGTATCAGAGGATCACTGCTAGGATGAATTCCGCTCTTTTTCTGGACCCATCTGTTTATTAATGACAAGGAAGAGAGTGAATACAATGAGGTGGCAAAACTGCTGACAACACAAAGCTGTTAAATTAGATAAAACTAAGGTGTCCGTAAATAACTCTTGGGACTTGTTGCAAAGCTAGCAACAGGAAAGGAAATTATGTTCAGCATAAGCAACTGCACAGATATGGTCATAAAACAGACTGCTTAAACTGCTTACACTCATTAATGGGGTCTGAACAAATTATGGGAGAGCCTTGCTGATTTGCATGGGGGAGAAGAGAACTACCACATTTTGTTGCTTATTTACAACTACAGGGATTATTTTAAAATAGTGGATAGTACAAAGTATCTTCTGTTCATCTATTTAAATTGCTTGAACCCTTCCTAATCTCTGAGTAGTGCTCAATACATATGGTGACATACCACCGCTGAGAAGGGCAGTGTCTGCCTCTCTCTTCATAGCTGAGAAATCTTGGCAAGCAGATGGCTCTGAATGGTGGGGCCAGCTAAGCAGTCTGTCATAGCCTCATTCCTTCACCCAATCTCAGAGCCAGAGGACTCCTGCTGTGGGAGCTTTTATATCTCTTCATAAAAAAGACCGACGGCATGCTAAAGATAGCCTCTGCTTACACGAGGAGAGCCAGACTGTGCACAGAGGAAAATGAACAGCCTGTCCTTATTGCAAGATATTTTTCACAGATTACAGTGCTGGTGGGAGAGGGTTTGCTGAAAGCTCCTGTTGGCCAATCCAGTAAAGCATTTCCTTTACTCCTTCTCACCCCAAATGGGTCCAGAAAACATGAAAGGCAGAAGGAAGAGGAGGAAAATGCCAGAGGTGCACTAAAAACCTGACACTGAGCTTGAGCCTCTTTTTTAGCTTGCGCTGATGTAAAAGTGGAGTAGCTCAGCAAAGTTCAGCGAAGAGATGACTCAGCAATAGGGCTGGGAGAGAGAGCAGCTTGGGGATGGATCAGCACTCTGGTACTGAGCTGTCGTTGGCGGTGCCCAGCCCCACAATGTGGTTACTGCTGGCATCACCATCCCTTCTGCTGAGCCCTGTGGGTCAGTTCAGTCCTGAGCAGGTGAAGAGGATACAGGTGACAGGCACAGGCTGATTTCCCAGGACTATGAGAAAACTCTACATGCTTGCCATAATATCCTACTGTAGCCAGCCTCTAATGAATGAAAGGAAGGTAAACATTTGCCCTTCCCCCATAATGAAGTTATACATCAGTGGAAAGGGAAATTAACTTCTTCACCTGTTCAGGTGACTGGAATATCCCTTAGGGGATGGGATTAACTCAATAAGGACAACATATATACAGAGCAGCAAATCTTGTAGGTATATGAAAGCTTGCAGGGGGGAAGGAGAATAAAGGGCACACGACACAGAAATGGTAATCATTACTACCCCATCTGACCTTTCCTACTTTTACATATGTGCCTTTCTCTGCATTATTTATAGTTTAAAGTATCTTTTGAACACAGGTGAATGGAAAAGCGTATGATCTTTTGAGCCCAATACCCTTTACCTTGCTATTAATTCCTTCCCATCACTACTGCAAATTTTCATCAGGTACATTTTGGGGCATCATTAGCTGTTTTCACAGCCATATAGCACAGGGGTGCTTATGGCCATTCTATGGTCAATCAGTTCATTCATCCCTCCTTCGCCTGGTTCATGAACCCCTTTCCCACAGCAAAAGTTCTGATGATTAGTCTTCAAGGGCATGATTTTGCACTTTGGATTATTAAATTTCATGCTGTTTCTATTCTGCTGTTCCACAAGGTCATCTAATTTTTCCTGCATAATAATCAAGTCTTCCTCTGGTCTGTATTACCTGTACATACCAGCTTTGTGTCATCTGCAGATTTTGTAAGCACGTGTCTAGTTCTTGCACCAAGGTCACGAAGGAAAACTTCAGAACAGACTGGGCCCAGGGCTGCCCTCACAAGGACCATAACTATTGCTCTTGACTCCTGTAAACCAGCAGCCTCCTCTGTTCTACAATGTCAGAATTAATCCTCTGTCATCTCTTATTCAAATATTAATTCCTGTGAGGCACACCCTATCTCAACAATTTCCTTAAATCTAGGTAGATTCAGTTCACTTTTTATTTACTTTTTCATCCATATTTATTCCCTAAAACCTTTTCTGTGGTTCATATAGGACAAAATCCAGCTGAGCTGTGATTATCTCCCTCCTCCACTTCTTCTTTTTTCTTTTGCTCATGCCATGAAGCAGGATGTTTCTCTCTAGAAGTGGCAGGAGAAGAGGTGCCAGCAGAGGACAAGTACTCTGCCAGCATCTCCTGGGGAAAAAAGGAGCTACTGAGTGATAGAGAGAAGCAGTGTTTGGGACAGCACCCAGTCCTACTTTTGGTGTCATTTTTCTTTTTTTTCTCTAAATCTTTTAAGAGGTTCATCAAACATGCAGGTCCAATAATATTGGGGGCATTTCTTTCAAAGACCCTGAGATTCTCATTGTAGGGAGAGAGAGTTTTGAAAAAACTCCTTCTCCTTGTACTGGCAAAGACTCCATATAGGTCCTGGCTGTCCTTGCAGCTTTTCCAAAACAAATGAATGCTGGGGCACGGAGGGGAGGGTTCTTGGGAAAGGCAGGGCTGAATGCCAGGCCATGCCAGAAGTGGGATAAAACTGCAGCCTGAGGATGGACTTACAGAGCAAAGAGGGCAGGACTGCTGAGCAATGACAAGAGATATTCTCATCCACAAAAAAATGAGCAGGTGCAGCTCAAAGGGACCAGCTCCCACATCCATTGGCTTCTCAGCTGGATGAGGGAGTCAACTAGGTTGCCTTTCAGATACGCGTGCAGGGCTCTGACAACTTAGGACTTGCGGAGTTTGTGATACACATGCAGCTGCCTTAGTTCCTACAGAGCAGGGAAGCATCAGCTCTCTGGGCCCCTCACTACCCCATTTTATGTGTCAGCCTGGCAGCCAGCCAGCACTTGTCTCACCTCACCCAACACTCGGTGGAGGAGGAGAAGATGCGGTCAGGATTATTGCCAAGAAATTATTTGAAGTGTTTGCCCTGCTCATGGCAGATTGCTCAGGTTTCCTCTCTCAAAATGTTTAAACCCTACAATAAAAATTCTGTTTGCTTAAGGCCATCTGCCTAACTCATGGGTTGGGAGTGGGGGAGTGTCACGTGCTGCTTGCCCAGACTGGAACTGGGTTTCCACCATTTCTAAATGGGCGATGAAGCCAGCCTTACTTCAGGTTTTTACTAAAGGTGGCTCAGAATGGGATGAGGCCTTTCGAGCTGCCAGGCAGCGCTGGGCGGTAGGGCTGCGTGCGAGCTGTGTTTGTTGGCCCCGGCCATAGGCCCCGGCCGCCGGGCGCGTTAGCTCCTCGCCAGCGCTGGGCTGGGGCCGCTGGCACCGCCTGGCCAGGGCGCGGCAGCGCCGGAGCTGCTTCACGCCTGGCCGCAACACGCTGTGCCAGCCTGCCCTCTGCCTTGCTTCTGCCTCGGGAAAGGGTGACTTCCATCACCCTGCCATCCTCATCCACACCCCAGCACCATCCCCTTCCCAGGTCCTGGGAACAGGACTCATTTACTGTTTGGCCATACCTGGGTTAACCTTTCATTTCCATCTGTCAGTCAGAAGTTCCTCCACTTCTTGCCTTCTTGTTCGGTTTTTATTTCAGAGGACTTGGTATCTCCTGCTATTTTTTTTTTTTTCATTTACTTCATGAGGTGCAGCTCAGCAAGGATTTTGAACATTTTTAGTTTATCTCTGCATTTTCTGACCTTTGAGACCTAGCTCTGCTAACTGTCAGTTCCTTTCCTATTAGAGGCAGGTTTCTTCTCACTCTTAAACACAGTCTGTGGGTGCTTATTTTTGCCAGGCAGGTCAAGTTTCCTTTCCTACCATTTTCCCCTTGTGTCTGCAATACACAAGAAAACTCTTAAATAATACACACTCTGACTTAAATTAACTCCAAACCTCCTTCACATTAAAATTCTTGAGCTCCTTACTCCACTGAACTTTATTTCATACACCAAAAAAAATGCTATTCTGAATCCAAAACCTTAGTTACAGACCTGTATGAACTTCATTTATAATCACCTGATCAAAGGTGATTTTTGACAGCCAGTTCCTTTGTAACTCTGTAAGGATCCGAGTTTAAAGCAGGATCATCTCTGGTTGATATAGTGACCTTATAGCAGAATATGCAGACTTTCTCATCCAAGAATACCAGGACTTTACAACTACTGGTAGCATAAGTTTGCAGTCTATATATACAAGTTAAAAACTCCTACCAACAGATAACTCTTCCATCATTTTACAGAGATCTCCACTCGCATCCACAGCTGAGCCTGGGGAGATCCACAACAGATGGCTCTGACAGAAACATATTTTCTACTCTGTGCCTTCTGTTCATCAGAAAGCTTCTGTTCCTGTACCTCTTATTCCCACCATAAAGCCCTGCATGACTTACTAACACCTTTTCTTGCCCTTCATGATTATGCGGTTTCCCCATAAAAAGCCTAAAAAGCTGAGATGTTTTGATGGCTATCTCAGCAGCACTCACATTCTACTTTGACTCTTGGGATGTTTACTGGTTTTTTTTGAAGGCCACAGCTAGCAGCAAGCAATTGCATGAGACTATCAGCTTTCATTAAAGAAAAAAAAAAAAAAAAGAAGAAAAATGTTCGCCACTCATGTTCATAGATAAAAGCTTGAATCTATGACTCAGATGTACCTAAGCACTCTGAAGCTAAAAAGGAAATGAAGAGATACCTGAAAGGAATTTGTAAAAAATCCCAATGCAAGCAATGTCAAGAATTCTGGAGTATGAACCATAGTTTTTAAGCATTGAGCTTGGTGGCAAGACTGTGCTAAATGGAGGGATAGAGAACTGGAGCCAGCTCAATGCCTGTGTACGCTATGGAAAAGCAAAGGGGAACCGATACACTGAATGGACTTGCAGACACAATCCTTGTATTAAAATGGCACATATCGTTCTGTCATTGCCACCAGGAACCATGAGATGAAGCAGATTTCATAATTTGAAAGTCTTCTCAAGCAGACAGGAAAGTGGTACAGAACATAGTTTCACATATAATAGACTTTAAAGTATTTTATTGCATATGTAGAAAATGGTTTAACCACCTACTATATGCTCCTTATCTAGGGAATGTTTACTATACTGTTAAGATACTTTGAATAAGCAACATGGACCACGTCATCCTAATAGTGAAAATCCTGGAATAGTCCAATCTACAAAGCAAATATATATGAGAAGGAAAACTGTTCTTCTCTTGATCTCAAAACTCTCTGTGATACATTGTATTTGGAGACAGTAAAGGCAATACAAAATTTCCAGTGTTCATTTTTGTGTCTATTAAATAACGCTGAGTAAAATCCATTAGAAAAAGACACATTAGCATACAGTAGGTGTTACAAGAGGAGTGTGTGAACTTTTTGACAATTAAATGAATTACACAAATAGATCTTTAAAAGCTTGGTAACTAAGAAAGACCTCATCTAAACACATAGCACTAACAGTCCTCTTTAATTTCTGAGCTAATTTTGAATGAAAATCTACTTTCTTTCTTTTGTTCCTGCTTTTTATTGTTTATCCCATCCTTGAGTGTTAATAATACACTTGTGTCGTTTTTCAGCTGGATGGAGAGACCATGTGGATGCTACCTCATCTTGCTGTTCACAAGGTTATTGTAAATAAAACAACACAGAACATTAATAAGGAGCAGAATAACATGTAATGCAATTTTGAAGAATTCACACCACTGTTATTCATCTTCTGTGACCATTTAATAGAGGAAGTGTCTAAAAGGACAGATGGGAATTGAAAGAAATGCAGTTGGAAGAAAATGGAGATTACAACTATCCCTCCAATAATTTGAAACTGATTCTCAGGCTTCTTCAAAAATAAATGCAGAGCTCAAGGTCAGAAAATACATTACTTAGAATCAACCATTAGAATGCAGAACAGCCTCATAGCAGATTTTGCTGTCTGCAGATATCCTACATTTGTCTTCATCAGCAGTGTAGTATCCAGGTTACTGCAAGTGTCTTGAAGTACCAGGCTCAAGTAGTTTATTGATTGCGATATACAAGTAGCTATACAATGGCAGCAAAACTGCAAATACCCTGTCCACCACACACTGGGTCATATGTACCGCTGCTGATGGATTCTGTAGGTCTGCCCTGCTGTTTGGTAAGCCACATCTGTAAGTGCTGGCCAACAACACAGTGGGGAAATGTTTCCATGACAATAAGCATCACTCCTTCCTCTCCCCTCCACTCCTACTTCTTCCTACCTCCTCCTGGCTTGCATTCATGATAGATCACTCTGCAACAAATCAGTAGCACACTGAAGATGCTTTTGGATACTAGCCTATGAGACACCATAACTCTGCTCTCCAGGTGACATGCTGTGGGGGAGGTAGGCAACCATGGAGGATCTCTAGTCCTCTTGGAAAAGATAGCCAAGACAACACTACTGTAATGGCTGAGCTCAGAAAAGTGGGGAGTGAACTCTTGGCTTTCCAACTCAGCATTATCCCGTAATTTGGTATCATTCAGAATATAATTTTTTAACAGCTTACTCCACAGCCTTGCTTTCTCTAGAATCATTATTGCATTTTGGTTTTAGGCAAGAAACTTGTCTTCTTTTGGATTGCTCAGCACATTTCTGTCTTATACTGATCTGTCATCTGTGTTTTTGACCAGCAGTAGTCTCCTTCTCACAGCTCAGTGGAAGCAGATGGCAGATCTACAGTTTCAGCTGCCCTTAAATTCCATCATCTCCTGTGGGAGAGGGATAGACTGGGAGAGAATTTGCATTCCCACTGCTGTTGCTTGCATGAAACTAGCAGCAGCTTCCTTGGCAGAGGGTCTCACCTAGCATTTCTACTGAATGTAGAAATGGGGTAGGCAGCAGCAGACACTTTTCTAGCCATACTTCTGCCTTTTTAACAAGATGCAGCACTACACATTGACCAGAAGTATAAGGAAAAGGCAAAAGTCAGGGATCCATTTTGCTCTGTGTAAGTCTCTCCTTGCCCACTCTGGACCAGCTGCGCCATCTCCCCCACCTCCTCCCTCCTCTGCTGTGCCACTGCCTTGCAGCCCAGGTCCAGTTGCTCCACTGCTGATTCGAGGAAGGTACAGAGAGGCAGCATCAGTGCTGGGAGACTTAGCACAGCAGCTCCAGTAAAGTGAAAAGGGAAAGAAGAGAGAGCGTGGGGAGACTGGTTATGCCCTGTGTCCCTTTCAGCGAGGAGAAAAAGACAGACCCCATATGAGCTGTTTAAATAAAACAGAGAACCACTGCTACAGGATTAAAAAAAAAAAAAACCAACCAGATGGGTTGCCAGGACTCTGCTATTGCTTGACCCAGAATATGTTTCTGCCCCATTTCTGCCTTCCCTCATGCACTGGGCAGTAGCTGCCTTTACTATTTAGACTTAGAGTCTTTAAAGGTGGAAAGTGTAATGCCAGCCACATAACTTCTTTCAATGCTGCTGGGCACAATCTCATCTTGACCACAGTAACCTGCTGGGCCACCTAGGTGCAGGAGGGCCTCTGAATTAGTAGAGTACATACAGAGTTCAGGGTCCAGAGAAATGTTAATTTCCAATAAAAAGACCCCAAAATATGAGGTCTTGAGGATCACAAGCTCTTACATGGCGTTTGAAATTATTTTATGACTCTAATCCCAGCTTTCTTCTATGTAACTCCAGGGCTTGTTTCCTGCACTCAGGTGGGATGAGCAGCAAAGTATACAGCTGAGCTCCAGCTGTTTTATGGGTCTCTAACACTAGCTGGTGTGCAGCAGGTTCTCTGAATATGAAGGATTCTTCTTCTTCTTCTTCTTCTTCTTCTTCTTCTTCTTCTTCTTCTTCTTCTTCTTCTCCTTCTTCTTCTTCTTCTTCTTCTTCTTCTTCTTCTTCTTCTTCCTTCTTCTTCTTCCTTCTTCTTCTTCTTCTTCTTCTTCTTCTTCTTCTTCTTCTTCTTCTTCTTCTGTGTGAGCTTTAAAATTTCAGCCTTGATCCCCCAGTACTTCATCAGAATAGCTCTTTCATCCACTGTGTATCTTTCCAAACATGGCCCATTGAGAGACCTCTATAAAGAAGTCAAACCTAGAACAAGCATATCAAAGTCAAAAAACAGAACCTCAAGAGGTACTGAGCAGAATAGCAGCAAACCTGCCAAGGAAATGCCAAGGAAAACAAAAATACCTCAAAGTTGAGTTAGGTTTGGAGGATGTGGCTAACCTACCCATTTCTTGCAACTTTACTGAGTAGCTCACGCTGTAAGTAAACAAAAATCAAGTCATTCTCCTAGAAACTAGTGGGTGTGAAGAGCAGAGCCCTAGTGTCATTCTGTGCAGCAGTTATATTGAAAAAAGCTGTTACTGAAACAAATATGGGGCTACATCCTGCTGGTCTTGTTTACTTTGTCAGTCTCATGAAGGTTGATGGTTCATGTGAATAAATGAGAAGGATTTAGCTTGAGGTGACAGGAGGCAAGCCCTCAAGCAATGGAAGAATGGAAGTGAGACTGCCCAAGATGAAATCTAATGTTCTCCCTAGATTAATCTAAATAGAGAAGACCGAAGCTGTGTGGTGTTCAGCCTACTGTACAGCAATCCATCATTACAAATAGAAGAGGAGGAAAAGAAAAATGAGAAAAAAAGATTTCTCTGCAGATAGGTTTCTAAAAGGTACATTTCTCTAAAAAAATAGGCAGCAAGGATTGCATTTGCATATTTAATCATTGCTTTTTAAAGATCTTTCCACTTCTTTGAAAATTCAAAGCATAAGGAATTTATTAGTAAAATTACATTTTGTATTGGATTTGAATATATTATAACTTTGATGATAACCTTTATACAACAAGAATGATTTTTTTGGATGTACTCTCATTTAAAATTAATAGATATACATTCTGTGCAGACAAATGTTTAATTTGCTACAAGGACTGCTACCATTTTTATTTCTTTAGAACTAAAGTTCTAAAAGTCTTTAGAACTATGCAGGCCCAGCATGGTAACCTTTGTTAATCTTTTCATAAATAAGCAGTCTTGTTTCCTGTGAATTTTTAAAGGAAATCTGGTCTTGCACTATGAATGTTTGGGTGAAGAGATAGAATCTCACAAAGACTTCAATTCTCTGGTCCACATGGATACTTTTAAATTATGTGTGAAAATCTGTAAACATACCTGTGATTTTCCTGTAATCAGTACACCACATTACAAGTATAATGTTTAGGGATGTTGTTCTATAAAGGGCAAGGGAACTAGTTTTAGATACCTTGTGGTACCGTTACATGGAACAACTGAGCCACCTTGTAGCCTGTCAGGTTCATTTCAAGTGTGCATAGTGTAAATTATGCTTTTTCCTTTTGCTATCTATTCCCTATAGTCATGGCAGGAACAGCTTGCACCAAAACTGTCAGTTTTATAGCAAAAATCTGTCAACATGCAATGCATATTCTGTGCAAAAATGTCAGGGTGCATTTTCCTGATGTGCATGTCATGCATCGTTTTCATCAATCTTTTATTTTTAGGAGAGCAGGAAAAAAGCTCTTTTTTCTGTGCAGAAAAAAGAAAGCAAGAACAATTTAGTTAACATTCCACGACTTCTATTTTCTTCAGGAAGGCAGAGCTTTGCTTCATCTTCTAGTACGTATTCTACACACTGTACACTTGTTTCTAAAAATATTAAGAAAACAACATCACAGTATCAGCTGAATGTCCAGAGTTTTGCATCTTAGATCTTCTGTCTGACAGCTAAGTGTCTCTACAATTATCCATTGTGCCAGCTTTCTACCTGCTTAGACTTCTGAGTCAGACAAATGCTGCATGTGAGAAAACAGAGTAAGTATGTGCCTTGAAAAATGATACAGAACTAATTGAAAACCTGTGGGGAAATTTAGTATTTTTGTGTAAGCTCATAACGTTTCATATCAGCACTGCATGCAATAGGGTGATGGGTAGCAGAGTGCCACAGTGGCACATCTTGAAACTTGGAACAAGTAGACTGGCACTTAATTTGTACGAATATGGGGTGAATAGGTTATATGTAAAGACAAGTGGGTGACAGACTTTATTCCTTCCCCAAAGGAAGTATTTCCCCTTGCACTGTATTTTTATAGCAGCTCTCATTTGACAAGAGTAAGGCAGGTATGGATTTATTGGATGGAGAGAAGGGAAAGTTCAGAGTGGCTCTAACCACCCTACTTCACCATCAGCATGCCCTACTACAGCACATATGTCTCATCCCAGGGTGTAAGATACCGTGATGTAACACAACCTCCTCGCCTGCATGTGATTGGATTGTGATTTTATCTTCTTATGGAGGAAAGCATCAAATTTTTCTTCATTTTTTCTCTTGTCACAGAAGAACTGATAAAGTGAATATTTTTTTGTTAATATGGATCACCATTAGCAACTCAACAAGGTATTGTTCAAGATAAACTGTAACATGCTCCTTGCAGAAAATAATTCAAGATGTCTGAGATTTGAGCACTCTAGAGAATGAAGATCATATTGCTTTGATAACCAATGATCTCAAACAGACAGTCCAGGAAACATGATCCAATAGAACTAAAGAAATTAGAAGTAAGGTAGGGATTGAATTATTCTTGAGAAAGTTTCTCAGTCTTCTATAGGACAGTCCTGTCCAGGAAAGAAACATGGATAGGCAGATTCATTTCACCTCACTTGAGACATCTGCAATATATGTGCTTCCATCTGAGTTTATCACGCTAAATTCCCTTCATCTGAAAGAGACACTTCTAAGTGTTGATTCATCTGACTAATTTTAGATGTCAGCTTCAGGGTGAGATAATAATATCACAGAAGTCCCTATTTCTCTCTATGAAGGAAGTCTAGATGACCAGCTCAGACCTAGATGTGTACCAATGCAAGATTTTCACAACATAAAGCAAGTTAGAAAATCAGTCCAAGTTCCGCCACCAGCTTCGCCTTACGCAATGAGACATTTGTGCTTGCCAGAGATGTGTGGGTCTGTTCTGAAAGACTTTGTCATTTTACAGGGCTTAAATGGAGCCTTCATCAAGAACAGTGAATTATCTTAAGAAATAGTATATCCTTAAACTGAGGTCAATGAGCAGTACAGTACTAAGTTCCATTTCCGAGTATCAACTTCTGTTCTCTCTCTGGAGTTTGGGTAACAAGTGATAGTTCAAAAAGATCCTATATGAGAGTTTATTCTGTTCAGTTTTGCCTCGTGATCTTGTCAGTCGCTTCTGTAGCCCAGTTACCTTTGTGAAACCATTCTCTCCGTCTTTCTCAACATCAAATATCCAAAGTTTTCCAGGCAAACTAAAGGATTAAAGTCCCTGAAGCCTCAGAGAAGGTAAAGTGAAACTAGATTTCTCTGACTAGGCACTGGTGAATCTCCAAAAGCTTTACTTTTCCCTTAAAAATAAGTAAGAAATCAGAGCGGGTAAAGGTTATGTTCATAATGTGTCAGAGATGAAATGACAGGACATTTAGGCAACATTAACCAAGGCTACACAGAGCTTTAGGACCCAAGGCAACATTAACCTGGCTACACAGAGCTTTAGGACCCAAGGCAACATTAACCTGGCTACACAGAGCACTGGTAGAAGCAAGGCTTAGCAAAGAAGCCGAGAAAGTAAAATGCTGAGTAAACTTGAGCACATTCGTACTGCACTTTGAAGGCGGGTCATGTGGAGACCTCACTTCCCTCTAAACCAACCTGCTAAAGCCTCAGCCAGAGCCTGCAGCTTCTCTTAGCCCCAGGTGGTGATTCACCGAGGAGCCTTTTGGGCCACAGACCAACAAGGAGGTTGTGTGTGCACCATGCTGCTGATAGGGAAAGTTTCCTGAAGCTTCTTTTAATCTGACTTAAAAACCACCTCCCACAAACTGTTTGCTTTTCCGGGGGCTGAACAGCATATGTTCACCTTGGAAGGAGGCTGCTGCAGCAGAGAGAGTAGCTTCTCCACCAGTCCTTCAGGCTTACACCCACGAGTCCCTGTTTTTTGCCACACTCCATGATCCCTTCCCCCACATCAGCTATTTTTATTCCACTGAAAATATCAGCTGTGAACTAACTAGGCCCATTTTCAGAAGACCTCCTTTCCCATAGAATGGTACCCAAACACTTATAATTCATTCAGTGAATGAATCTCAGCTGCAATGGTGAAATGCCCCAAATGATAAATCACGTCAGCTAAATTAATGTCCTAATTTCTAATATGCTCTTTGATTTATTTTTCTTCTGATGTATTTACTTTGACTGATTTATATTTTTGCAGCTGCCTTTTCTTTCTATACTCGTGTTCATTTCAGTCATTTTGGTTTTTATGCATTTCCCAATGTACCCCAAATGGGAGATGGGGGAAGAGAGTAGTTAAAGGAAACAGCAAAGTGGTGCAGAAAAGGAAAAATTAAGAGATCAGATATGTTTTCTACAGCTTTTGGCTTTTGCCTTAAATCATTCTGATGGTTAACCCTGAGCCTAGACTAGGGGAGGGTTTGTAGACTTGGATTTTGCCTTTTTTTTTAAACTAACTTCAGCAAAAGCAAAGCAGAAGTCAGTATGTGTTTCTCCATTATGCTGGTGAATACGCTTTTCTGTACAACTCCCTCCTATTTAAAAAAGCCCTGTGTATAAATTACTGGATTCCCAAGTATTGTATAATCAACAAGGATTTTGTGACTGCATTTTCCAGGGTTTTATTAGCAGGGGTGACCACACAGCCAGTGCTGCAGCGGTGTAATTACTCTGGTTCAGGGAGGAAAGATGCAATTCCTCAGAATTTAATTGGCTAAACTGAATGAATTATCTTCCTGGACCTAATCAGAAACAAAGCAAAGAAAAATTAAAGCAGGAGTTATCCATTTCCTGCAAAATCTGTCCAAATGATGCAAACATAGTCATAAATAGCTGAAGTCATTTTATGACTGGACACCCAATAAAAAACTCTTGCAATTTTAGAAACATTTATTCACTGTCTCAGTGTGTTTATATCATATTACCAGAAGCTCCTGGTAGAAAGTTCATCTGCTAGCACAGAAGGCGCTCACAGGTAAGAGAAGAAATAACAACCTGACTCAATTCACTGAGAGTGAATTTTCAGCCTCCAGTCCTAATAACCTTGTTTAATGTAGGTTTAGGGCTATAGGAAATCTGTTGTTTTTAAGCAGAGATTGACAAGAAACAAAATGGAACAAGATCTTTTCAGGCACTTCTCAATCTGCGTGGCTCTAGTGACACAGAGCTGTGTTAAAGGGGGACAAGGTTTGATGGGTGGCATCACAGCTTACAGCCCAAACTGGCCAGTAAAGAAGAAGAAGATAAAAGCCCAGTTACCAGTAAGGACCTCATGTGCGTGAGGGTGGTCTGGGCCCTGGTGAACTTACCGTCATTGCTTGGTAAATATTTAGTAGAAGAATAAGGGAAGAAAAGTCATTACTGAAAACAAATGCACATTATTTAAATCAAATGCTCTTCTCTGCAGGTGTCTTCATGCACAGTAAACAGATATTTTCAAAGCTCAGTAAGTTTCTGTGTATGATAATTCTTTACACCTGCTTAGACTCAGTTCTCTGCATATAATGTGTATGCAGAGGGAATTTTTAAGAAAATCACAGAGCAATCTGAGGAGAGGTGTATTGGGAGCGCCTGGATGTTGATTCAAGAGACTGACAAGGAACTCAGGTTGGCTGGGGGGACGTGAGGTGCTGCCAAGCATCCATGGGCAGTTCACACGCAGCATGCATTGCTCTGTGCATCCTATAAATCCTGTAGGAGGAAATGTCAGAGAGGAGGGACAGGTCTCAAAACACAAAGTAACACCATCTTGAAGTGATTTGTAGCAACTAATACTTCAGGAACAGAAAAGTCAGAGTATCTGTAGAGAGAGCTACGAAGATGAGGGAAAGAAACACCACAAGCAACCTCATACCTTTGTGTCATACTCCTGGAGCTTGGATCCACATTTTCTCCTTTCTGACAGATATAAGGACGTGTGGGCTCACCAAATAACAAGGTTTCCAGTTCTGGTAAGGGCAGGACTGTGTTTTGCAAGTAAACTGGATAAAAATAAGGGCCATGGGGAACTTCTTGATGTCCCAGTCAAAACTTAAGGCAGATTCTTGAGTGGAAACTGTGCCACACAGCAAAGAGCTTGTGTTCTGAAAGCCATTTCCTAGACATCTCAGAACCACAAGTTACTTTTGTCTTTAAGCTTTTATGCTTAAAGTCTTCATCTGAGGAAAAGGATCCTGGTAATCCCACACAAACACATCTCACAGGACTTTTGTGAAGGTTGCTTTGCGTGTGTGGGACATTCTGATGTGATAATAAAAAACAATATGGAAATTAATAATTGTTGTCCAAGAAGGGTTCAGAGTGTGCAGGAAATCAGGTGTTAGACTTCATGTATGTATTTTTCCCTCCCTGATTAAGAATTCCTTCCCTACCCTGAGAAACCTCTCCTTTGGAGGATAGTATTTATGTTCGTGTTTTGGAAAAAAAAAAAAAAAAAGAGTGAAACTAATAATGTGCAACAAACCTCTGTACATTAGAAAATCAGTAACATATACATGCAGTCCAAAGACATTTGCTGTTGATCTCAAGATTCCCTTCCCAGCATAGAGTGATATGTGACCTTTATTGACCATTTCCTCCAAGCTTTCTTCTCAATGGTTGCTTTCTTATCCTTGTCCTCAGACAGCTCTTCACTAATAAGTGCAAATGTTTTTGCTATTTCTGTAGCTCTTTCTAATATGCTCTCAAGGTGCTCTGTTAGTCTCTTTCCTCTCCATCCAGTACAATTGTATTTTCTTTCATAGAAAAACTGCATTTCCACTTCTGAAGTTTCTTATCTCAGTACTAATTCTCCTTCCAGAAGAGTCCAGTCCTTCAATTTCTCTCCAATCTGTCTCCTCCTGCCAAGTAATACCCAGTCTCAGTCTTCACATTAGAATCATCACATCCCTGCCCAGTGACTTTCCGCTTCCTCCTGAGTCTATGGCCTCCTTCCCTAGGCTGCCAGGGAAAACAATCTCTTTCTCAATGAATGGCTGGGCTACTTTAGCTGAAACTGTTAAATAATATTGCTGAGAAGCTATAATCTCAGTATGGAGACTTTCAAACAAAACAGACTTTAGCTTGATCATAAAAATTGGTTAAAATCATCTTTTACAATCAAATAGACTTAGTGGTATGTAGTGCTACAGGCCTCAGATATACTAAAGATTCAGTTTTCTAAGATTACTGAAGCAATATAATCTATTAAAAGTTTTATACTGCACCAGATACACTTACTCCAATTTATAAAACAGAAAGTTTCATGGTCAGTATTAATTTTCTTTTGCTACAACACACAGTTTTATTTCATGCTTCATTAACAAGTGTAGATGTTCTTGACACTAACTCAGCTCTTTCCAGCTAGGTCTTATGCATTCATGCTCTTCCTCATACAGTGCAAAATGGGAAGACAATGTAACTCTTAAGAAAAAAGGAGAAAAATTTATTACTTCTAAGCATGAGAATTTTTTTGTTTCTATTTACAAATACACCATTCTCACCTTGGCAATTTCTTTAAGGTGGAGGTATCAGCCAACTATCCAATCAACCAACCAACCAGACCAGTGTGTCTAGCAACCACATCCCTCCTCCTTCCAGACCGTACTTGCATGCTCCCCAGCAGCTATTCCAGGGCAAACACCTTGTTCTTGGAGGTGACACTGGGTCACTGCCTCCCTAAGGTTTGGCTGCCCTGTGTCCTCTCCATCTCTTGTGTGGCATAGGGTCCCCAGAAGGGCACAGCTGAACCAACTCACCCTCTGACCTGCCCAAACAAGTGGACTGAGGAAAGCTGGGAAGGAACCCTATGATTATTCTGCCACTAACAGCTCACTGCTGGCTACCTTCTTTCCCAGGGTTGGTCCCATTCCCACGGTAGCAGCCAGCATTTATCTGCACATACCCACAGTGGATCCAGAAGCAGGGAACACTACACCAGGCAGCTGTAGGTTGTATGTCAAGGAGATGGAGGCAGATCATGGGGCAGGGACTGCAGTGTCTGGCCCTTGCTAGCCACTAAAGGAGGATTTGTGACTTGCTTGCTTGGAAAGATTTAAACTAGAAAAAACTGTGACTCTCATGCATCAACAGTGCATTATTTTTATGAAAGATAGACTTTATGAAAGCAATTCCCCAAAAGCTGAACTGTTTTATCAATTATAGAGCATGCAGTAGACTGCAATCCACCATGCAGATGTCACTCTAGCTCCTGTGAACCTCACTTACACCTGTCCTGACTGTTAGTAATTCAGCCAAACAAAAAGCCTGTTTGTAACAATTCATACTGACAGAAAAATATGTTGTTGTTGGAGAAAAATGGTGAGTTGAAGTATTCTGAGGGGAAAAAAATCTCCATATTAGCAAGCACCTAAATAAGGACAGTGTATAACACTGAACTGATATAATAAATCCATGAGAAAATGTCTTATCTTACACAAGATTGCCAAGTCACACCCCAGTTTAATTCTCACAATGACAGTGCATTTAATTCCAACATTAGCTGTACCACATAGCTGGAAGATACAACTTAGTCGAGTAAATTTTGCAAACGTAGAGAAACAGAAGCATTTAAAGCATTTATGTTCAAAATAAGTGAGATATCCAGATGAGAAGGTAGGGATGAATTGTAATTCTGCTTTCAGGACAAGGGACTGAGACATCAAGAGAAAAACTACTCTCCCTGTTCTTCTCTGCATCTCCTTGACTCCAAGGTCACGCAGAAGCATGGCAGTGAGCAGAATTGCACTCAGCTGCTTTCTAGTGCCAAGCCCAGACTTTAACCATGTCCTACCTACAGCAGCTTTTGCAAGTCAATGCAACAAAAATGCGACATTTTGGCATATCTTATTATACTTAATTAGACAAATTTGTGTCTCCTTAATTGCCTTTATTATATGCTGATTATATACTGATGGCAGGCATTGTCTTTTAAATCGTTAAAAACAAAGAAGTTTTTTTAGTTAACCTTTTCAAACTATCTTTGAGTGCCTTTGACTATACGTAAAAAGAATGGAAAACTCCTTTGAGGAATTTTCCAAATCATAGAGCTTACCACAGCTCTATGAAGGAAGCACTTGGAGGACTGAACTGTGGTCCTTGGCTCACCTGATTTTCTTACCTTACCATCTTTGATTCATTCTCTGAGCTGGGATTCCTCATTTCTTCACAGAATTTATTCCAGGTGGTACCTAGATGGAAACTTCTGGGCCACTGAGATCTTGGAGGTCTTTTCCAACCCAATGTATTTTATGATTCTATGATTCTTGTAGTTAATTTTACACTGTGGCATGGAGGCTGGGGAAGCTGAGGAAGTGCCAGATGTCAAGCTAGAAAATGGTCTAGGATCTTGCTTCTGCAAAACACTTAGGCATACTGTAAGATCCAGCTTTCTTCCTGGCAGAAGGAGACTGCATTTAGGTACATACAAAAGAAATGTCCTATAATAAGCCATCCATATAATGTAACCACCTGGAAAGCATATAAAGTGTATCACCACAAATTCCCCTATTTGCTGTACAAATCTATTTAATGGGACTAGTTTTATGTGCCCAATAATTAAACAGCAGTTGGATGTGTTCAGGCATAGGGGAAATTATTTTGTCCATAATTGTGAATAACAGCTAAAACAACTGTCATGCCCTTTTTCCTTAAATTCTACAAGCTGGTGGAAACAGTCTCTTCAAAGCATTGTTTTGTGTGTATGTTCTGAAAGTTTCTGTGAAGAAAGAGAAAATAAAGTTTGCCACCGTCCCTCTGTTATCTAAAGGATTGCAGTGCCATCGTGTGGCAGAAAAATCTGTTTAAAATTGCTAATAGGCTACTGTTTGGGGCTAAGAGGGAAATTAAATAAAAAGCCTTAAAAATAAAACAGAGAAGCTGATGTAAGGAATAACTAGCCTATGATGATGCTTTCTAAAAAGGGGTAGAAGGTAGTATTTCTCTCCACTCTTCACCACATTTCCACTAATGGTTTTCCAAGCACTTAGAGGTGCTCTGTTCTTGGCAAGAGCTTCTTCCATTGAGTTATAATGTCAAACCCACCAATAAAGGATCTTCAATACTTTAAGCAGTGGAACCACACAAACTTCTTGACAATATCAGTAGCTTGAGGTAATCCCCAATCCCCTAAACCAACAGTCCCAACTTCACATCTTCAGGATGCTTTTGGCATTCACGGCACCCTCAGAAAACCTGGCTGCTCTCAGAGCCCCATAAGCAACCCCATAAGCACCCAGCACCTGATATCTGTCCCTGACATGATCCCAGAAACTGCTTAGAGTCCTTTTCTGTGTTATGAATCTGACACCAACCTGTCTTCACGCCGTAGCCCCAGCATTTCCACATCTCTTTCTTTTCCCTCACACAGATGCAGATATATATACATTGGTTTAGGTAGGTTTTGTTGATGAAATTCTTAAGTTCCATGATATTTCCATAATGTACATCTCAGAGTTGCTTGCACAGAATGTTATGCAAAGAACCATGAAAAATTTGGTATTATATTGTAGTTACACTACCTGCTAGTTAGAATGTTTAGTTTTGCTAAATAAGCATTTTATCTGTTTCAGAAATACTGCTACAACAGCTATGACTTGAACCTACCCGAGCACCAGGAAGAAATCTGTAAAACTTACCCTGCAAATCTTTAGAGGACCTCCCATCCCACTCATGAATAGATTCAAGCTCTGGAAATCCCTGCTGAGCTCCCCTAGTATGTGTTCCCAAACCTAATCATAATGGGCTAGAAAATCTCCTACACACCGACCGGTGTGTCATATCAGTGCTTCGATAAAGTACTCATCATTCTGCAGATATTCTCAACAAGAGTCAGTCCCAGTGAGAGAGAAAGAAAACAGAAGTCACTTACTTGTTTGCACAGACTATTAGTTCTGATGCATAAAGTGGAAAAATCACTGAAGCAAGTTGTTGACTCCTTTGTTTTAAAGGATCATCAATTTTCTTTACACATTCAGT
>NW_010291029.1:5837-19791 GCF_000700745.2 Antrostomus carolinensis | reverse complement strand
CCAGGGCTCCCACCTCATTCATCAGCGGGCCTACATAATTTTGAAAAAGAACTTTTAGTGTTATAAAGGAATGTAAAAATAATTTAACTTACACTAGTAGAGTGACTTTTCACTTTCAGAATCCCTGTACAAAATTACAGTACAATGTCTTCAGCTAACAGAGCAGCAGAGTGTGCTGGCAGGGGCATACATATACTAAAAGATGGCACCCCTGGATTATCAGAAATTTGATATTAATTCTTTTCCAATCCCAAATCTGTTCTGATGCTTATAGTTTTTAATCATCTTTCTTTGCTAGAAAAGCAAACCAGTGTCTTCTGTTTTGTTTTACATTTGGGTTTTATATAACTTGATTTTTAAAATAATATTATAATATTGGACTGATGCTTGCACTAAAAATATATTCTACAACTTGTTGTGAAAAAGGAGTTAAATACTTCTTTAATTGCATTTGAATAATTTTTTATTGTCTATTACACAGAAAAGACCATGTTCCTTTCTTTCACTATCTGTGAAAATAGAAAATGTTCAGTTACTATCAGAGTACAGTTACAAATAATGATTTATTAATTTAGAAATAAAAATTATTTTAACCAAAAATTCAGGTCAGATCATCAGTTAATCTGAATTTTCAAAGCTCCACTAATTGCAATAATCTTGCCAGATCTCTATGGCTCCTGCAGGAAACACATTTTTTGGCATTGATGCAGCACAGGAGATGCAGCACAGGGTAATGTTTTACTCCTTAGTGTTCCTCACAGTTTTCAGAATGACATTAATATGATTCAAGCTCTTATTAGAACTGAGCTATAAGATGGCTTCTTGTATTGAATTGTTCAATAACATGTAAACATTAAGAGCTAAATCTTGTGAGAGATGACATTGTTTCAAACCACTCTTTTCTAACTATTACAAGGTTGGTGCCAGTGGCTTGATAGTTTCACCAGGATTCAATGAGAAAGCTTTCAGAGCACAGTTTGAAATTCTAAGATGATTTCTCAGAAGATAATGCAAATTCAATATTTTATCTTTCACATATTCTGAAGTGTTTGTGTGCGGTAGTTTTCTTGGTATAAAAGATGCTTAGGAAGGAACAGGGAAAAAAAATATTTACATTACTAGTAAAGACACAATATGTTTTCTGTTTCCTTCAAGGGATTGATAAGACTGTTTCAGAAGAACATGAGATTGGTCAGACCAACCAACCATCTTCACAGTATCCATATTATTTCTGATGTTAGTCAATAGTAGATGTTTAGGAAAGAATATAAGAACATTAAATTTTATTTTCTGAAGACCTTGTTTTTGAAAAAAGAAAAGGTTTTGATGTTCACATACCCTGTGGGAAGAAATTTTAAAGTCGAACTGCATGGTGTGTGAAGAACTAGGTATCACATCTTGTCTATTTTAGAACTGGTAACCGTACTTTGTTTGCAAGGTCACTTATCACTGCAAACATCTTTATTACATGGTTCCTCAGTAACTAGTTCTAGTTACCAAAGTGAGGAGTCCTCATCTCTTTGATCCTTCCTCATTCGGAAACCACTCTGTGTGTTTGATATCTTTGGTCACCTTCTATTAATCCTTCTCAATTTCTGCCATATTCCTCAGCGATGGGGTATCAGAATTGTATGGAGTTTAGGATATGGAAGAACTAATTTTTTATGCAATTAGATAGTCATATTTGATGCTTTGTTCCTTATTTATTTTGCAATAGTTCCTAATATTTAATTTGCTTTTTTCACCACTGCTGAACATTGAGCTAGCATTTTTATAGAACAGTCTAGTTCCTAAATTCATAGGGTATGCAGAGTTTAAGATTATTTATACCCACATTCATCAACTTAAGCTTGTCTACATTTAATTTTATTTAATGTTTACTGCTTGCTGTCTGTTACCACTATGATCATGCTGATGATGCTTCTTTGTTGAGTCTAGTTAATTGCCTCAGATGTGGAAGGCAGAGGTGCAGTCGCTAAGGAGAATGATATCCGAAAATGAAAACTGCTATAAAATGAAAAGTCGACATCTCAGAAACCTATCTGATTCTGTCAGATACATATAGACAACATATTCACACATATTATTGTTTATTTTACTACTCATCCAGCTTCCCACCTCTGTTTCTTTTAAATATTCACAGATGTCATAAGTACAAAATAAAAACATAAAAATTATGTTTCATGTTTCAAATGAATGTAAGACTGGGAAAGAGGTGCTCTTCATACCACTACCAGTCTTGGGCATTTATTCTACAGTTTCACAGGTTTACTAAGAAGTTACATCTGGGTTAATTTTTCCTGTGTGTGACATCTCATTTCTGTGGCTCAGAGCTTGTGTGTAGAGATAATCAAATGTCAAATGCAAATGTAAAATGGATCCACATTGTACAAAATAGTCTCTTACTGATATTGAGCTGACTATTTCCTTTAAATGTTAATGAAACTGTTGTAATTACTGAAATACCAAAACAGCCTAAGAGCTAGAGATCACAGCTGTAGCCCATTACTCATAAATTACTGGCACAGGCACTATCTTGGCAGAAAGAGGTTGTACAAGAACTTGTTCATCACGCTTCCTTTTTAAGTAAGGGATGGGGACCAAGTCCAAAGAGCAAAGAGAGAAAACTGAGGGACTTTCTGTTTCTACTAAAGAGGTATAAACATTATTCACAACCAGTCTCTTAGCCCTGGGTTTTTTTAGTTGGGTTTTTTTGAGGTTTTTTAGCGGTTTTTTGTTTTTTTTCTTTCTCCGAGAAACATGGAATCCAGATTATATCTTAAAAACTAATGAATATACAGTAATAGGAAATAAGGCTCTCTAAAGCTATTTTTAATAAAGATCCTCTAATTACATTTTAATCTGAAATGTATAATTATGCTTGCTTTTCTTTTCTTTTTTTTTCCTTTTTTTTTAATAGGAAAAATGTACTATGTTCAAAAACAGACAGGCAGGATGGGGGGAAAGTGAGTTAAGTAATGGGGGAGGGGGACACTATTGAATTTTTTGTGTGATTTTTTTTTCAGTCATCAAGCCTGTGGCACAGATGCAGTGAAAAGGAAAATAGAGTATTTGAGTAGGGTAAGTAACCTCAAGACAAAAAAATGTCTAAGGGCTATGCAAACGTAACTAGGCAGTAAAGAACCAATGATATCTATACTAAAGAAAGCTGGTGGCACCTTGATTCTTTGATCTGTGAACTGTGTGACAGGCTTGCAAACGGATAGTTTATTATCTGGGAGGTGAATAGCAAAGTCCTACAGCGTTTCACAGGGTTAATATGTATAAAACAGCCATTTAGATGTGCACCCAGAATAGACCGTGGGAGGAGTTTGCTTCAGCATGCAAGGAAGTTGTAAGTGCGTCTGTATCTATATGTGTGTTTATGTGTATGTGCTTGTGTGGAGCACTGCGCGGTACCCAGCTGGTCACAACAGCTGCAACTGGGAAGATCCGTACCGAAGCTGACCATGGAATTGCCAAATCCGCCTAATTCACCTTCTGATGACATTGAAGGTAGCCCAAGCCCGACGAGGACCTTGTTCTTATTTTCACGGAGGATCGCTATCGTTACACTGCATTTAAATTCAGGAATAAGCATCTCATGATGCCATGCTCCACTGCATCGGAACTGTATGAGCAAAGCGGTCTTGCAGAGAGAGGGAGAGTCTTCCCAGGCTGAGAAGAAAAAGAGACACTATCTGGTTTTGTTGTCTGGGGACTGAATTTTTTTAAAAAGAAATCTGCAGCTCGAAGGTATTGGAGTAATATTTCTGTAAGCCTTGTCTCAACAGCGGTAAATTTGTTTGTATCAACAGCAGAGCCAGATAATTCTGCTGTTGTTCTTACGGGGTTCTGTTGTTTCATGGATCACACAGGGAACTCCAAAGAGCAACAATCTTTGTGTTACCTGACATTATATGAGCTCAGTCATCCAAGGCAAATATCTCATCTTTGAAAAGAGCTTATATCTCACCTAAGCTTATTTAAGTGGCTAGTCTTTTCTCAGGTGCAGATGCTTGATTTCTTTTCTTTCATTCATTTTTGAAATTATATTTGGCATGCAATGTATTGTTGATGTGTGGTATTTTTATTTAGTTACTTTTTCTGGTTTTGGGTTTTTTTTTAAAAAAGGTTTATTTTTGTTAGACACGAGCAAATGTGAAGCTGCAAAACAGTAATTATTGATTCAGGGATAGCAAAGACCTTTAAAGCATGTTGTTATATGATGAGTACAGGGAGACTACCTGGATTTTTCCATCCTTATTACTCCACATCCATGTAACTGTGGAGCAGTCAAAAGCAGTCATGGTAATATTCAGAAATAAAAGTGACAAAAATGTTGCTCAGATAAATGAAAATTAGTATGATAAATCATTAGAGTTCTGTTTTTTTCAAATTATATTCTTGAAGTCAAAAAGAGAGAGTGAACAGTTACAACTGGATACAAAGCTATTTTGTAAAGAAAAATACACTTGCCATGAAAATCAAGGGAAAAAAAGATCTTATACCTTAGCTGCATGAAAATAAAACTGTGAAATACTCCAACTTACATTACTGAATATAGTTCAGTGATTAAAAGTCTGAAATGAGAAAAAATGTAGAATGCCGACTTTGTTTGCCTGATAGGGTAATTCGGTAATAAGATATATTTTACTGCAAGTCAGTTTCCTCATTGCACTTTAGAAGTACAATATAGCTCTGGTAAAGTAGCATCTTTACGGTCCTATGGATTGACATCACAAAGCCATGGTCTCCTTTTGAAATCTGTGGAACTGCGATAAATCTTCATGGCTGTGTATTCTAAAGGAAGAAAGGATTAAAGAAAGATATAAAGAGTGGCATATTAGCTCCTCTACACTATTTGAAAATGAAAGGATTTCATTATGGTGAGCTAGCAGTTACCAGTTGTTCTTGGGATTAGTAATTAAACAGAATTTATAAGAACAGGAAAATGATGTTACGGTATAAAATTTAAACAATGGAAAACTGTTTAAACCACTGGGATTACAGATGGAATTATACGCTATGAGTATAAATGGTATATATAGAAAATCTTCCTATAAAATATATATTTTTTAATTGTATCCTACATCATCACCAGAGAGAACCATAGAGAAACAACCATCCTTATAGAATGATCTTCATTTCTAGATAAATAATATCAAATGAGTTATAAAAGACAACAACTGTCATTCACAGATGTAGATATCTTGGTTTATCTGGCCGAGTTGCCATTCTCTTAGAAGGGGTTTTATGATTAACACTGCTCTTATAGCTCCAGGATTCTCTATTTGGATTTTTATATAGGAAATTTTGGAATAAGTGGTCTCTGGTAACAACAGAAGAAAATAAAAGCCAACTACAGACAGACACTGCTTGATGCAAAACAGTAAATGTGTTGCAAAACAGTTGCACCAGTCCTTGCAAAACTGCTACAAGGACTAGGGGAAGAAAATTTGTGCTTTTTCTGTGATAAAATTGGGCAGGTCAGGGGTTCTTGATTGCTTGTTCTCATGTTTTTTCAAGATAACTGGGAAATATTATGTACATGCAGGCTTTTGGGATCATTCTACAAGGGAATGGAAACTACATGACTATTGTCAATGTGAATGTTGGTCACCATCATATCATCTGGCAATAAGTTCTCCCACTCATTTGATTTCCATAGTCTGGTTCAGGAATGTATGAAGTTCTCTTGTATTCTTGAACCCCTAGGCTGAACACAATTTTCTCTCTCCAAGTTTACTGAACGTAAAAATTCACAATGAGGAAATAGGTTCTGCATCATTATAAGTATTCTAAATATAGCCTTTCTTCATATTCTACTCCTATTTAGCTTTGTAAAAGGCTGTGCTTAATGTGTTCTCAGTAGCAAAAATTTGTTTAAATGCTTTGATTAAAGGCAAGAGTTTTTTATTTTGTTTTGTTCTGGGGTTTGTTTTGGTTTATTTTGGGCTTGTTTTTTGTTCTTTGGGTTGTTGTTTATTTGTTTGGTTTGGGTTTTTCTGGGGGGCCAAGGTGTCTATTATTCTATAGTAGAATACACTGGCTCCATTATTAAGGGATACTTTATAACTTCAGAAGTAGGCTAAAGTTAATCCAGGTTCAAGTATGACAGGGCTCAATAAAGCCACCTTAAAGTTGTACATCAAATTTATTTTTATAAAGTCATTGAAAGTTAACATGAATTTTTACGAGGCAATATTGCTCCCATAAAAAAATAAACAAATATGAAGCAGAATTTAATTATCACATGTAAATATGTATGGAGGTATAATGATTACAATGCATTGATTATAATATGTTTCATTTAACAGTCTATTATTAACATCCCATATAAAGAAAATTGAAAATTAAAGTACATGGCACCAAGAAAGCAGTTGTCAAAGATTCAGCTATAACAATTTTAATGTTCTTTCAATAGTCAAATAAATTTGCTGTCTTTTTCAGGTCTAGGCTTGCAAATGGATGGTCATATAACAAATGATCCTCTCACATAAGCTTATCGCTTCAGTCTTTTTTTTTTCCCTATGCTGGTGACATCAGCCTCAGAAAAACAGGTTTACAGGGAATTCAAAGGATTCCAAATAGGCATGAAGAAAATGTCTGAAGAGACTTCAGTCTGTGTCAGGCCATAGAAATGAACATATATTCCTTGATCTAAAAGTAAAACCAAAACTGTTCTCTCACTCTTAGTATTAACCCCTTGATTCTTTATTATGCTTGTGAACTATCTGCACTTGGGAGAAAGTTGAGGCTTTTACACAGATAGTCAATTTGTTCCAGTCAACATCTTTATTTCAGCTGAAGAAACCTATTATTAGCTCAAACAACAACTTTCCCAGTTGAAAACACATGTAACATTTTAGGAAGCTAGATTTATGTCAGGTAGGTCATGAACCTTTATTGTATTCCTGTGGTAAATAACATAAACAAGTAGAAAAGCTGTTAACCACTTGAAGTGAACTGGCTCCCCTATTTCAGTTCAAAGAGAGTTTAAATAAAGTAAAAAGAGGAAAGCTTGCATAAAGCTGTAGAAGGCACAACAAATTGATTTTTTCCACAGCTTTTGTTACCTCATGGAATTTCCATAACGTGAGAGCCATAGTTCCAGTTGAGATTTTTCCTTCTATTTTAAGGAGAAATTATATATTTACCACAAAATATCTTGCACATATCCAAAGTCTAAACAATTAACTGGGTAAACACTTTGCTAAAGTGACAAAATAACTATTTTTCTGCTTATATTTTTTGTTCATTTTTTTGCAGTAGCATTTTGCCTTCTTCCAACTCAGTGAGTAGGCAGTTTATATAGCGTTCTCTTCAACAGACTGCACTTCTCAAAGGATTATCTCTTTCACATCTGAAAGTATTACATAAAGGCTTATAATTAAGGGCACGATTTGTGAAGCTAGGCCAGCAAAAAGCTTTTAAATCCCTGGCATCTGCAAGCTTGTGTGTCATATTTCCTTCAGTAGTGTGGACAGTATCTCCACTCTAACTTTCCTTCTTGGACTTTGATTATTCAGAGCTATCTCAGGTATCTAGACCTTGCTTTACTATGTGCAGTACAGTCATACTCTCACCACATATCTATACTGCAATCAGAAGTCTGACACCTACATACATAAGCACACCTGTGGTAGCTTTTCTCTATCTGGCTCAAATATCAAGAGAAATGCTGCATCATTTCAGAAGTGACTATATTTGTTCTCTTGAGCCACTAGGTATTTGAATGACTGGCCCACCTTTTTTACCTACACTATTTGACTTAAAATGGCTGAATGTATGTGGATTTTGAACATACTTGCTGTAGTCACACTTGTACTTTTAGTATGGCTTTAACCTGAGTTAAACAAACACTAAAAATGTACACCTCTAACTGGCAGTTCATCCCATCCTGAAATATAGCAGACAAAGAATGAAACACCATCTGCGAGGTTTTTTTCCTCCAGTGACTGTAAGGTGAAGATGACTAGCACAGATTATTAGTTTGGACCAGCTGTCTTGCTTTCAGTTGGATAAAATTATGTAAGGGGAATTTCATCCTGAATGATTAGTTTACTTCTTTGCTGAGCTGAGTATTGAAGGTGATAAGGCTATTTAGAAAAAAACTGATTTCCATTGGACAGATGAGGATAGTCTTGCTTTCATTACCAGTGTCCCCTCAAGCACAGCTATGACTTGAGTGTTCATGAATCCAACACACACACACACACACACACACACACACACACACACAAGAAAAAAAAGATCAGGGATCAGTTCCCTCTTCCTCTGGTCATATACCTACTTGACGAACTTGTGCTTCTACAAAGAAGAAGGATTGATCAACCTTAGGAGGACATGTGGAAAAGGGGGATTGCTTCTGTTTACAATTGCACAGATGTATACTAGAACAAAGCAGCTGGAAAATCCATGATCTCAAAATACTCTTCAATGTCATTCTCTTTTGGCTGGTTTAAGTGTTCTAGCAGTGAGTACACTGTCTGCTGGGAATCCCAGCCAAGGAGCCTGGCTCTCCTCCATTTAATACTGAGGAAACTTTAGTGCCCTAGGTCAGGATCATGAATTCCAAGTCCAGAGAAGGCACCTGGTTTTCAAGCACTGCAGCACCGAGCATCACAATTCCATGACATCTTTTCTGAACCTGAGCCCCACAGCGACCATGCCTTTCCTCCTGAACTGTTGCTAATGTGGGATTGGATCCAGCCTTGGCACACTTGTGTCACTAAACTTCATGAACAATGATACCAAGTCATCACTGCTCCTAGTTTTACATTGTTTAAATGAGGACCAGATGCTGATTTCCTCTTGACAGCAAAATCCTTTGGAAGAGCCTTCTGGACCCGAAGCAGTTCCTCTGAACACTCCCACAGCTGCATATGAACATTTCCCACCAGCTTCCCACCTCTCTATGTCAGCTCTTTGGATTACAGTTTCACTTTTTAAGGAGGGACAGTTAGGTACCCATACAGGAAGGCACCCTAAGTGCAGAAAGACATCAGGGGTATACAAAGAAATGTATTTTTCCAATCATTCAACACCACCCCCAAAAATACATACACATGATCAACAAATTTTTGTGAAAGTATAATTTTGTTTTATTTGTTTTTTCTTTCCCTTTCCCCCTCCCTCCTGTGAAAGTGTTTCTGGAATAGGAGGGTATATGCTCTCTTCTTTTTCTTCAGAGTGAAGTTATGTTCCAAAAAATGAAAATTCTGGAACATCGCTGGTGTGAGATTTTATTTAATACATTACCATTTTAAACAAATCTGCTAATTTTTAATTATGAAAAAACATTACTTTGTCTAAGTAAGCCATGTATGACAGCCACCCCGAGCCATAACAATTATTTTTCACTATTTAGAAAAGCTATTTTTAAAAGTAACTTGTAATTAGATTAGTGAGGCAGTTTAACAAACTAAGCATATATTAAATGGGTGAGCAGAAATGTTTAATCTGGAATGATTTACAGAGAGACCCACATTTAATTTTTAATTCCAATGCGATGTTCCATAGTCTTAATCTTTGTACTTGCACATGTCACGATAACAGAATTTAGTCTTGAAAATGAATAGAAGAGCACAAAAATCCACATTCCTTCTCTGAATATTCTTATATATGCTTGCAGGTGTCCTATATGTGTGCATGTCTATGCATACGTTATGTGTAAGTATGGCAATGAATATAAATGTTTCTGATGCTGGGAATTTATAAGGAATGTGACTCATATACGCGAAATGCTGATTATGTGTATGTTTGTTAGCATCCATTTGTATGAGCTGCAATGCATGAATCAAAGCACTTTAATCTACAAAGATATTCCACACAACACGGCTTGGTTGCCATAGCATTTATCATGCGAAGTCTAGCCCCAGTTCATTGCTGAATTAAATAATACATCTCCAAGTAGCTATATATACAGCAAAAATTCTGTAATATATTCTGTGTTGCAGAGAATCCAAGTCAATATAGCAGCCATTCGCATTCCACCAACCATGGGGATTTTAGTTTTTGGGGTTTTTTTAATATATTCAGTCATGTCTGGGATGCAGAGAGCAGCAGATCTTCTGTCCCTTAAGTATACAAGTTTCTAAATTTTCACCTCTTTTTTTGCTTAATTTAGGGCTTAATTGAAATAGCTTTTTCTATAACTGCCTCATCTAAATAGCTAAATAACAGGCATCATTTTACTCCTTCTCTTATATAGTTTATGGTCTCTTCAAGTCAGAATCTGCATGGTATTTTTAGAGGACCATCAAATGTTGGTCCTTTAAAGGCCAGTCAGCTCTTCTATGACACTTTTGTAATCAGACATGTATATATAAGGCAATGAAGTACAATCCAGAAACAGTAAAAATGGCACTAAACCACAAACTTTAGGTTTTCCTTGTGTATCTCTTCATGCATATTTTAAGAGAAAATTGCAAACACTACAAAGTTCTGGACTGGGATTCAGTTCTGAAAAAATTTGAGCCATGTTCTGCATCATGTAAGAAACCTGGTAACAAACTTAAATGAAGAATGACTCATATCTAGACGCAAGTGAGGGTTAGGAATCCTATAGGTCTGAACTATTTGTATTGTTCAAGGCAGAAACATCTGGTATCTCAAGCAGGAGGTGATTCTTGGGCTGCAGGAGTTTTTCTGTATTTCAGCTCCTAAATTCTGCCACTTTGCCATGCCAAGCATCTGAATAACTTCCCCGAAGCTGTAATTTTTAATACCTATGTCTGTCACTACCAACTGAAATGTGACAGAAGACTTTTTATCTTTTCAAGGTGCTTTTTATCACATTATGGCACTAATGATATAATTTTCACAGAATAATTAAGGTTAGAAAAGACCTCTCAAATCATCCAGTCCAACCATCAACTCATCACCACCATGCCCACTAAACCGTATCCATGAGTGTGGAGTCTCCATCTCTGGAGTTGTTCAAAACCCACCTGGACATTTTCCTGTGCAACCTGCTGTAGGGAGCCTGCTTTAGCAGGGGCACTGGACTACATGATCTCCTGAGGTCCCTTCCAACCCCTACCATTCTGTGATTCTGTGATCTACACGTTTCTTGAACACCCCCAGGGATGGTGACTTCATCATGTCCCTGGGCAGCCTGTTCCAATACTTGACAACCCTCTTAGTGAAGAAATTTTTCCTAACATCCAACCCGAACTTCCTGTGGCGTAACCTGAGGTCATTTCCTCTCTTCCTGTTGCTGGTTACCTAAGAGAAGAGACCAAAACCCACCTCGCTATAACCTCCTTTCAGGTAGCTGTAGACAGCAATAAGGTCTCCCCTCAGCCTCCTCTTCTCCAGACTAAACAACCTCAGCTCCCTCACCTACTCCTCATAAGACCTGTGCTCCAAGCCCTTTACCAGCTTTGTTGCCCTTCTCTAGACACACTCCAGCCCCTCCCTCTTGAAGTGAGGGGCCCAAAACTGAACACAGTACTCAAGGTGTGACCTCACCAGTGCCAAGTACAGAGGGACAATCATCTCCTTAGTCCTGCTGGCCATATTGTCTCTGATACAAGACAGGATGCCATTTGCCTTCTTGGTCGCCTGGGCATGCTGCTGACTCACGTTCAGCCGACTATCAACCAACACCCCCAGATCCTTTTCTGCTTTGCGGCTTTCCAACCACTCTGCCCCAGGCTCGTAGCATTGCATGGGGTTGTTGTGACAGAGGTGCAGAACCTGGCACTTGGTCTTGTTCAACCTCATACAATTGGCCTCAACCTGTTGATCCAGCCTGTCCAGATCCCTCTGTAGAATTTTCCTACCCTCAAGCAGATCAACAATTCCTCCTAGCTTTTTGTCATCTGCAAACTTACTGAGGGTGCACTCAATCCCCTCATCCAGATCATCAATAAAGATATTAAACAGGACCGGTCCCAATATTGACCCCTGGGGAACACCACTCATGACCAGTAGTCAGCTGTATTTAACTCCATTCACCACCACTCTCTGGGTCCAGACATCCAGCCAGTTTTTAAACCATGAACACATGTTGGCTAGGCCTGATCCCCAGGTTGTCCCCTACTTGTCATGTTTCAAACAAGGAGTTTATCTTAAAAATGTTTTCTTTGTATGAGACAAGTAACCCACCTGCTGAAAGATGTGTTGGGAAGGACAAGAAAGAACAAAAAAGTCTGCAAATAGCACTGCAAAAGAATGCTCTTTGGACATATTAAAGGTTTACTACATAGATTAAAGGACTGATGCATGTGTTTTGCCAGAGGACTAGAAATTTTTTTTTTTTTTTTTTTTTTTTTTTTTTGCCTGAATGGCATGGAATAAGATTTATGAGAGGGGAAAAGCACCTTCAGATTATACCAGATGAGACAGCAACAGACATCAGTTGGGAACATTAATTCTGACAGGCACCATGTCTGAGCAATACTTGGAGCTGTTGCAATGAACTAGGTTGTGTTCCCAGATGTAACCTTGGGTGACCTTAGTTAATGTATTCCAAAAAATGCAAGAAATTTTGCTCTCTTCTCTTCTGTATTACGAATGTTGTGGGCAAGCACAGCGTAACAATTTTGAAGTGGACAAGAGGTAGGATAGACACAGATTTAGACTTTATAGTCTACCAGCTCAGTATGTTCTCCTATAAGCTGTGAGGTGTCATGGGGAAAATTGTGCTCCTTCTCCTATTAGTACCAGTAAATGGATACTGAAGAAAAAAGAGGTGAAATTCACATGTGCTGCAGAATGTGTCACTCAGGAATGTTGAGAGACAGGGATATCAATAACTTCTCACTACTCTCCACCTTTTGTAACATCTTCGGAGGGAAAATATGGACAAAAAGAACAACTTGGAGTCTGATTTCTAGGTTGTGGAAGTAGATAGTAAATCACCAAGGGTGCTGGTTGTCAGGAAAGGAACAGGAATAATGGAGCAGTAATACTATTGATTTCTTATTTAATTTGAATTTTACGTATTCATCTACATAAAAGGATTATTCTTGCTATCCATACCTTCACCAAAATTACCTACAATTCTGCATAAATGCTGCTCTTAAAATGTGAAACTGTTGATCTGTATGTATAATTTGCTAAGAAATTTGTCTGCCTTCTTTGAAAAAACACAATCATTTGTCAAAACTTAATTCTGTGTTACTTTTATTTATCCTAGCTATTGTCTATAAATCAGAGCATATTGAATTATATGAGAGCCAGCTAACACTGATATAGCCCAATAACATTAAATTTAAAAAGGAGCAGAGTATGAAAGAAATATAGTTAATTGTACCAGATCATATAATTAAGCCAAGCAAGGCCAGGTTCAGGCATCCCTCTGCACACAGAAGAGAAGAAATGAAAATGCTAGGTAAGTGAGAAAAGCATGACAGAAATAAGATCTAAAATAATGTTGATGGCATAGCTTTTTAATAAAGTTCTCTGTTTCACAATTTAGATTAATTTTTATTTCTTCTTGATGGTTCATTATAAACTCGTGCCATTCATTATTGTGACATCATCTTGCCATTTAAGGAGCAGCTTTCCAGTAGTCCAAAGAGAGCACCTTAAAATAGTCATGCAAATGTGGTGACAGGAACAAAGTAGCAGATCTGAAATATTTAGTTCCAATCATTTGCATTCCAGCTGCACAGAGTCTAAAACATTGTAAACATTTGTTTGGAAACATTTCTGTGTGATAATTATAAATAATAAAATGAAAATGATTATTTAAATAAGCCCACTTGCTGAATTGTTTAAAAAACAAGTGGGGGGAAAAATTGTGGTATGTGTTTAAAATAAGACATTTTTATAAGAGTCAGTTTATCAAAGCTTCTGAAAGAAGGAGGGAAAAACATTTCTACATTCACTCTAAAGTCAGAGAAAATTCTTAGTCATGACTTCTGCTCCTCCTTTCAAATCATAAGGAATTAGAAAAAAAAAAGTCTTATTCTTACATACAATGCCAAAATTGAGAGAA